>NW_005871397.1:66008-87080 GCF_000147115.1 Myotis lucifugus | reverse complement strand
TATATATAAATCTTCATATGGAATTCAGATGGCTACCTTAGGATATATTCCTATACCAAGGATTATGAGTTTTAGTGCAGAGTTCCATATTATTACCTCAAATAACTGAATGAATACACTCTTCATTGAGCATCATAAAAGAAGATTCCATTAAGGGTACAATTCTTATGAAACTAGGACCACTTCTTACTCCAATAGCGATACTGGTTTTGTGACAAGTGTTGTTTCTATGATTAAGACAATTTCTGAAATTAAATACACGCATTGAAGATAACAGGGAGGGAACAGTGTTTTCAAGAGAGTACGCTCACAACAAACCTCTTCTAAGTGTAAAGAAAGCTGCTTAGCTGCTGTAACTATTGACCAGTAATGATGAGAGCATCCACCACACACATAATTGTTCCAAGTCTTGATAAATCAAGTCTCCTTGTTTCAAGCATTGACAAGCTATTAAATTTATCTTCACCAATGCTTTGAGTTTTAAGAATCCCTAAGTGATCTTGCTTGTAGCGCTTTGATTTTCCTTCATTAAAAAAAATACTTCCGACTAGATCAGACAATAAGACATCTAATGAAGACTTGAATATGTGCTCACTTTTTACCTCTTAATTTTTAAAATTGATTCTTAAAAGTACATTTGTCTAACAAGGAGTCATCTCTGTTCTATTATAAATTGTCATCAAATTCTGAGCATTTCCTTCATTTTACTGGCATCAAAATAAATGATATCCTATTCAATTTCTATTTAGTTACTAAGTAATTGCATTCAAAAGTATTCAGTTCTTGCTGTGCAAAGGTCAAACATTCTTGACATCCATCCTGTTTTAGACTGCCATCCTTTTCATACAATTTAACAAATGTTAAAGTAGCAGTTGCAATATTATTTTTTTAAACTCCCTAAAACTTTTGAATGTTGTTGCTTTCCATTACATGCAGGTATCCTGGGCTTTTTAAAATTTGCATCCCACCACTCATTTTTACAAAAGACCCACATTAGTACTACCTACTTTCGCTAACCAAAAGAAATCCGAAGATTTTCATTTTTACAAAAAAAGGCAAAAAGTGAAAATAGTGTTCAGCATGTGTTGGCAGCAATCATTATAAAGGCAGCACCATGCCCTGCAGCGAGAGTGGCCCCGCCAAACCCCTTCCCAGACAACTACATTCGGCATCTCAGCATCAAGCTGCCAGAGCTGTGAACTGTGTCTGTGAACACCTGTGCTGTATCTCGGTTTATTTTGCACATCTATTAGCAATATGTGTCCTAAGGTATCGGAAAAGCCTGAATGCTCATAAGGGTGTTACATTGAGTGTAAAACTGAACATAATTAAGAGTATTTGGTATGAGTTGGTAGGTTATTTTTTTTTTTTTTTAGTCTGGGAACACTCAAATTTTTCCCATATAAATTAATGTCAACTGCTTCTTCGCTTTATGCCATTTTGGTTTACGATAAGTTTTCATAGGAATGCTCTACTTTCGAGTAGTGGGGGGAACCACTACAGTGTTGACCCAAATAAAGAAGCAAGCTCAAAATTGTCACACACAAAAAAAGAAAGAAAAAAGAAAGAGAGGTGAGTTCAATGAGGAATAGCGGAAAAATTACAATTTGGAACACACATACTGTGGCAAGCTACAGGCAAATCCACGGAGGGTTCGGGGTAGGCTGCTTTATGGGCAGGGAACAGGAAGTGGGGAGAGTTTAGAGTCTGTTAAAATGAAATCAAACAGAGACCAGCAAATCCCTCAAGCAGACAAAACCAATCCAGTCACACAAATAAAGCTCAATTTAGACCAATTTGGTGAGACCAGCTCTGCCTGGGTTGGTCTTGTTCACATTTCTGGAAACAGAGGTTTATAAGCCTATGGTTTATGAGAACTGTCAAGGTTGATATAAGGCTACCTGATTAACACTCTAATATTTAAGAAAATGCCACATGATCAGTTTCCTGTAAACCAGGCATTTATAGAAAATCATCTACCAGTCCTTTAGTTTTGTTTTTCTGGGGGCACATGCCTGAGACTGTCCACTCTATATCCTCTAGTTCACTTTAGATTGAAATTCTTTCACAACAGTATGATCTCATTTTGATAAAAAAAAAACACAAACTATCCTCAGGTAGGTATGTAATATGTATTTGTAATGAGAACAGGAAAGAGTCCAGAAAGATAAGACATTACTTTTTACAGTAGATTGTTGTGGGAGTTCACACTGGGGCAGTGAGTGAGTTTAATCTGTTGCAATGATTATGTGCTACACGTTTGCTCTTAAAAACCCACAAAGGGCTGGCCAGAGGGGCTCAGTGGTTAAGCATCAACCCTTGAACCAGGAGGTCACAGGTGGATTCCCTGACAGGTTACATGCTGGGGTTGTTGGCTCAATCCCCAGTGTGGGGCATGCAGGAGGCAGCCGATCAATGATTCTCTCACATCACTGATGTTTCTCTCTCTCTCTCTCTCTCCCTCTCCCTTCCTCTCTGAAATAAAAAATATATATGTATATATATTTTTTAAGCCAACAAAGATTTTTTAAATATACTTTTATTGATTTCAGAGAAGAAGGGAGAGGGAGAGAGAGATTGATTTCAGAGAAGAAGGGAGAGGGAGAGAGAGATGGAAACATCAATGATGTCAGAGAATCATCGAATTGGCTGCCTCCTGCAAGCTCCCCACTGGGGACCAAGCCCACAACCCAGGCATGTGCCCTTGACAGGAATCGAACCTGGGACCCTTCAGTCTGCAGGCCAACACTCTATCCACTCAGCCAAACTGGCTAGGGCAAAGATTTTTTTAAATGATGTTATCTTCACAGAAATGTGACCTAGCCCAACTTAAAAATAATTATCTACTCTGGAGTTACTTTTCTGATACAGAATATAATACATGTTGGTGGGTAAGGAGCCAATCCTTGTGGGTCCTTCTTTCAAGGTTGATTTTAGTCAAAGGCTTGCTCTCAGACTATAGGGTTGTTTTTTCTCCTTGCAAAGAACTAGGTGAAAAGAAGCAAGAAGAAACTTTGCTCTTATTTAGATAACTTTCTAAATGCCTGTGTTAACATGCCCTTATGAGTAAGACTAGTTTGAATGCATCCTTTCTAAAGGCACAGGGAGGTTAACCCTCCACACTGGAGTGTCACTAACCAGCCAGCTGTCTCACTGCTGCGCACAGTCGAGCGTGACTATGTGTTTTATAATGTCAAACGAAGGATGCCCCAAACAACTATTAAGTTCTGCAAAGTTAGTGCTGGCTGGGAAGAGCACCAACTTTTTTCTGCAGCTCTCCCTTGAAAACTACTTCTGGGCAAGCTCCAAAACAAACACCGTTTTCCCCCTTAAGGAATCCAGCCGGGGTTTTCCAACCCCCCTTCCTCTTCATCACCTCTGAGACCGAGCCAACACTGCCTTAAACGCCTGCATTTCAAAATGAGATGGCAAAGGTAGGTGTGTAAGTGTGTGGGGGGCGCGCAAGCATAATTTGCCTTTCCACAAAACCCAGTATTCGGAAAAGATAAAATAATTCCTCTTTCGAAATCAAGGGACTGAAAATGGTGTTTTTTCTTTAACACACACACACACACACACACACACACACACACACACACACACACACAACAAAAACAATACAAAAAACAGTTCGACAGCCCTAACGTCTAGTTTTGAGGCAGTTCATCAAACCTGAACACAATCACGGGGGGAAGACGGAGAGCAGGAGGGGAAGAGAGAGACAGAGAAGGAAGAGAGAAGGGAAGACGGTGGGTGATGAAACCGAAGGCAGGGAGCAGCCCAGGGGTTCGCTCTCACCCTTACCGCGTCCTCCCCGGCGCACATCACAGCACGACGATCCCGAGTCCCAAGAAGCAGGAGAGCAGCCAGGCACAGATCCGGAGAGCGGAGACGGGCGGTGCTTCCACGCCAGCCATCTGCCTCGGGGATTAAAAAAATAAAGTAAAAAAAATCACTTCTCAGACAGCTCCCAACCTCAGCTGCGGGAGCTGGAGCCCAGCCGGCAGACCGGCCGCCTCCTCTTCCCTTTCCCCGTCCCGCCCCCGCCGGCTCGGGAGCAGCTGGGGCCCCAGCCAATCGCCCGCCGCCCGCCGCCCGTGACGCCGGGGCGGGGCCTGCAGCTGGGCCGCCGGGGCTCCAGGTGTGGGACGAGCCGCCGGTTCCCCAGCAGAAGCCCCGGTGGCCCCGGGCCTCACCTCACAGTCCAGATGGGCTGCGGTTGACGGTCGGGCTCATTCTTGTTTTGCTGAAACTCTGTGTAACCAGTCACCCATTTACCAAGGCTTGAAACGCGTGGCAATTATTTTTTGCAGTGTAAAGGAATAAAATCTGAACGTTTAATGTTATTGTTTTAGAACTAAAAAAGAAACTGAGAAAAATAGCTCAGTTCTGATTTAGGCTTTTTTTTTTTCACTTCCTGACATTGATTCCCTCCCTCATTCAATAGAATGTGGCTTTATCCACTCACCTGCCAGACTCCGTGAGCTTAAAACTCACAGCTTTAAAAAAAAAAAAAAGTTGTTTGTTTTTTTGTTGTTTTTACTTCTAAATTCCAACAACCTGTCTGGTCTCTCAAAACTTCCAACCAGCTAAGTGCTCTGAGAAAGGGAAAGGGCATTTGTTGAAGGCAGAACCAATGGTGGCAATAATGCAGGCCGAAACCTAATGGTCACTGGCTGCCAATTGTTTGATCTCCCAGAAACAAAATTAAAAGAGGAGCAAAAGCCTCCATAATTCTCCTGTTTGGTGCCTCTATCTTCCAGTTTCTCAAATGCGGAGCGAGAGTGAAGAAGACGAAATGACCATCCGCATGTTTGGCTATTAGCAAAGAGCTCACCAAGACGGACACATGGCGCTGCCTGCAAACTCTCCCCGGCCAGCCTGGGGAGGCTGAACAAGTTCCTTCAGCGGAGAGAGGTGCCTCTCCCGGGCAGCGAGAAACCAGTTCTGGGTGTGGCTTCCTGCGATGGGCCACTCAGGAACCCTCGGCAGGCAAGGGCACATCTCTGGAGTTTAGTCAGCTCAGGGAATAAACCAGCCCAGCAGAGCCCACGGTTACTCAGGTGGCCTCTGAAATTCCTGGCCCTGGTGACACGTTTTGCAGTCATGGGACTGTTCCTAACATGGCTTAAGAGAAAACAAATGTCCTATCAAGCCAGTCTTCTTGAGGAGCCTTGAAGTGGGCGTCCCAGAGTCTCCCCAATCAGCACTGAGGCTGTCCTCCTAGGGGTGGGCCTTCCCGGGAGGATGTGCCAGAACCATTCCGCAGACGGCCGGCACTTCCAGCCGGTTTGGATTGCTTAAATCAGTGGTTTTAACAAGCTACACATCAGAGTCAACTGGGGAGCTTGATGCCAAGGCCCCACCCAGGCCAATTAAACTGGAATCTCAGGGGGGTGGGGCTCTGGCAATTTCCTTTTTTTTTACGCTCCCCAAGTGATGCTAATCTGTAGCATGCGTTGAATCACTGCTTAAGAGGTAAATTATTGTCTTAGAGCAGTGGTTCTCAACCTTGGCTGCACATTAGAATCACCTGGGAATCTTTTTAAAATCCTGATTTCTGGGCCTCATCCTCCGGAAATTCTGTTTCTTTGTGATGGGGTGGGGCCACACAACATTAGTAACAAAGAAACAGAATTTCCGGAGGATGAGGCCCAGAAATCAGGATTTTAGAAAGATTCCCAGGTGATTCTAATGTGCAGCCAAGGTTGAGAACCACTGTCTTAGAGACACATCTACATTATATTTAAGTAAAACCAAAAATGCACTAGCAGATTAATGTGAAACATTTTGAAAATCCAACTTATCCTTATATATATTTGTATATTTTAATATGAATGAAGAAAATATGTGGTAAGATACACATCAAAATTGCTTAGTGTAGAAGCGTGAAAGTGCGAAGGGATATTACTAGCTTCCTATTTGTGTCTGTATCATTTGACTGAACAAAAGGAGTATGTATCCCATGTATGATTTAAATATACCTAATCAAGTTTTAAAAATGAATGCTTCTAAATGTCATTGAAAGTAAGCACTATGAAAGTGGGCTTCAGTTTGTTCCTTTTTGCAAATGTTTCTTGAATATTTAACTTTTTTTTTAAGGGTCACTTCTATTTTCTAACAAAGTAAATAAATAAATCCATAAAATCTTTAATTAACACATTAGCTACCAAAATGTAAGTATTAATCCATGCAATCATTGCCAAATTTTTGCAGTTACTTTCCTATAATTTCAGAAATATATTCAATTTTTCATGTACCTGTCTTCTCATGAAATTTTTAAAAAACTAATATTCAAACTATATCGTATAGATAGATATAAGGAAATTTCATCTTTTCCAAGTGAAAAATTATTTGTAATTAATATCTCAATACTAATAGCTTTATAATTAGTTGCCAGTAGGAAACATGTAACATAGTAGTCAAATATCTAGGTTTGATCTGGCTTTAAATCTTAGCTCTGCAAAAGTGTAGATATATGATCTTTGGTACCATCTCTAAGCCCCAGGAATAAGATGAGTCTAATAATATCTACTTCAGTGTAATTAAAATTACATTAAGCCATGCAGCTAAATTGCTTATGAATGTGTAAAGCAAGTAACAGGTGCTTGATAAGTGATAGTTATCAATTTATTGACTTCTATTTTTCCTCTCTTTTCTAAAACATACTCAGAGATTATTAACATGGCAGCAGTGAACTAAAAATGTATTAGAAAACAATGTCATAAAGCAGTAAGCATAATTATCCCTATGACCAATGATACTGCTTATCTAGTGATGAAGAAACATATTCCTTTAGGCCACTGCTTTCACATGTAACACATAAAACAATGTTTTGTTTGTTTGCCTCAAAATATTTGACATATACCACTGTTTCCTAAACACTGATATTTTCTAAACACAAGCTGGGTTTTCATGGTTCATAATCAACCATTTTTCCCTCTGTACTTATCTTATTGACTTAAGCACAGATGAGGTTATTTCCCAAGAGCAGCTTTCTAACTTTGGACCAAAAAAAAGGAAGTAAATGCCTCAAGCAATAAAGGCTTATTACTTATAGATGAACCCTGATTTTAATAGCATCATCGCTGCATTTTTCTTCCTCTCTTTTTTTTCTTTCCTTCATATTTACTGAGCAGTAATAAAACATTTGTATGTCAGGCACTGTTCTTAGTAGTTTACAATTCTTACCTCAACTCATCCTCTTATCAGCCCTATGAGTTCAGTGTTCATTTAGAGATAAGAAATCTGACATGCAGAGAGATACATGGCATAGCTAATAGGTGAAAGATGTGAGGGCCTGCATTCTATTGTGGACTACTCAGCATTACTTTCAATGACTTAGGAAGGTGAGTATTAAATGATTTTTGTTTGGGGGGATGGTAAAATGACGCAGTGACTATAAATAAATACCTTCTTTAGAATAGAAATTCTATATATGGGATGGACAAAAGGATGTTTACAGTTGTTTGTATGAAATATGACATGCAGGTTATGATCATTACAATAGCTTCATTAACTTAAAATAATGTCATCAGGAAACTGTAAACCTACTTTTGCTAACCCCTATATTTTGGAAAAAACATCAATATTAACAGCTGTAAACTTGACCTTAATTTTATGTGTTCATTTCTTAAAAAGAGGAATTACATTTCTTTCTCTTTGTATCAACTGATTCACTTCCTTCCATTTGAGAACAAGTTGGCTTTTAATCTTCTAAAAGAACCTTTGAAATGCAATGATTACACAGAATACCAGAAAGGGAACCTCTATAATGGCGGAGATCCATGCTGGTCCCAGAGTTCTAGGTAAGTCCACCGACCCCTTCTTAATCTTTTTGTAATGTGATGAAAACCCTGTTAATAGGACAGTAGTAGAGTTCTCACGTGGATCGATGGGCCTTTAGTTCAGGAAAGATAATTCTCCAGTCCCTTACTTAGACAAAGGTAGGCCTCGGAGCTTTTTCTGCATTTAGATGTAGTTACGACAAAGAGGTATACATTTCTCTGGATAGTACATATTTTGCCTACTGGCCAGAAAAGTCAGGAGCCAGGGAGCTTTGGAAAGGTAAGAAGACGGGTGATAGCTCTACCCAGGGAGCAGATGGGATCCAGCCTCTAGGGAAAGGCATGCAAACTTGCACCAGAGGTGGAGGAAGGCTGGTGACTCATTCCCTGAGCAGGTATGGTGAGAGACTTTAAGGAAATGATGTCTGATAGTCATTTTTAAGTCATTTGCTTTTCTGTGGTGCTGCATACCTTACAGATCAGAGTTCCTCAACAGGCTACAGTTGTGTAACCAAATAACAATCTCTCAGCTCTGGGCTGGTGCATGGGACCCGGGGTGTGTGGAGTTCATTATGGACAAGGAGAACCGTGGAATTGATGAAGAGGTCTGTGATCCAGGTTCCCAAAGAAAACAGTGACAAGGCCGAGGGAATATTTAGGGGGGCTGATAAGGAACACCACTCCAGGCCTGGTTCCAGTTCTCTCTTTCAACAAATCTTGGATACTTCTGTTTTCAGCTGTGGGGACTGTTGCACCTTAACACGTATGTTCTGCAAGTTAGAGCGCTCATATTTACCTCCAGGAGAAGTCACCTCTTTGCAAATGACAAAACAGACTTCAATTCCACGTGGGAGCCTACTGCTCTGGGGGACGTCTCTTTTATGGTGCCAGGGAGAAATCACAATCCAGGAGGATGCCTAAACCTCATACTTCTTGTCTGAATCTCTCTGGTTTAGAACATCTCTCTCCTCTCCCTGGGAGCCACGGGGCATTTTAGCATCTACTTTCCCAGTTAATGCAAAGTGTGCAGGGGCTTCATATATTTATATAGCAAATGCTTACTGACAGTCTACAAGGTGACTGGCTGGTGCTAGGGACCCAAGAGTGAACAAAGTCTTTGATTTCATGGGCTTTTTAGCCTAGTCTGAGAGAAGAGCAATTATCTGTTTTTTTTTTTTTTTTAACCAATGGGGAAAGTTTAAATACTGCAGAAGCAACCTAGGTGTTGTGGACAAGACTTCCTGGAGAAAGTGATATCTAAGCTGGAATCTGAAGGATTAAGAGAAGTTAGTCAAATGAAAGGGTGACGAAGGATAAGACTGTTTTGGGCAAAGGAAAAACTCTGGAGGTGAAAGGGCTATCCTATCTGGGATTGATGTCATGTTCATGTTACTGGCACAGACAGTTTTATAGATATTGGAGGCTTTGGCCTGATTAGGTTGCCATCTCTACGATGGTTTGACATTTTTGGCTCCATATTTCAAGGGCCTCCTACAAGATCATGGTCAACTCTCGGTTCCACTACCCTTTTCCTACCTTGTCCATCCACCTGTCTGTCCTCCACCTGGAGTCACTGCCAGCACTTTCTCCCCTCATGTTTCCAGGTTGTACTGCAAGAATATTGCCGGAGAATTTTATGAAAACAAGCCGATTATTTCCTCCGAAAGCCCCAGTCAACTCAATGGAGTCCACACTCTTGATTAACAATCTTTCTGTTTAAATGATTCCTTATTACATCCTCAACTAAACCTGCTTCTTCTAACGGAGCACCCATCAAGAGCCAGGCACCGGACAATCTAAGTCCAGTCTCACCACCTTCACTCACTACAGTTGACTAGGCAATATATTGCTGTGGATCCAAGCCTCCATGACATCTTGTAAAGTGCTAATAGAAAAAATTTTTACAGTGGAGGTATGAATCAGGTATATGGGCATATTCAAGAGAGGGAATTAATCCTCCTAATGGGACAGGGGAACTAGCAAGTTTTAGATAGGATTTGTCATTTGAGTGGGCCTTACGATATGACTAGGAATGCCCTGATGGGGAAATAAAGAAAAGGCCTCTAGCAAAATGCAAAACAACAAACAGATACGAGGAAAAATACAAACACATTGGAGTCTATGGCACCTTCGAGAATTTGTTAGTTTTTATGTGACCAGTGCACAGCAGAGAAGGAGAGAAAGAAAATTGGGAGTCCACTGTGAAGGTTTTTGAGAAGGACAGTTGTATGAACCCAGAAGCCCAGGGTAGGACAGATGCAGAATGAGAATGATGAAATGATGGCCTGAAATGAGGAAGTAGTGTGGAAAGGAAGGCATGCATTCCAGAGTCTTTGCAAGGTCAGATCTTCCCCGTTTTGATAAAAGTGGGAAGGAACAGAACTGCACCCAACAATATAGGTTGTGTAGCCTGCAGGAATGTTGTTGCCCTGCAGTGATGGGGTCATCAGAGAGGCCCGAGCTCCTCAGAAGAGCCCAAATGGGGCAGGCTGACTGGCAGAATCCTAGCTGCTGCATTTTCGGTCTGACAGGCGATACAGGACTTAAACGGTGATAGGAAGTGACATTCATTCATTGAGCCTAGTGCAAGTTTCCATGCTGAATGTAGTGATATTCGTGCCATCTACTGGGTCAAGTGCCAACTTTCTTCCTTGAGTGATTTTGCTGATCAAGTGTCTCTATTACCAGGAAAAAAAAACACAATAGAAAAGTCAATATGACCAGGGAGAGGCACTCAGTGGAACTCAAAAGTTCAGAGGATGTTCTATTATTTCTTAAGCTCAATCGTGGTGTATCAGTCAGGATTCTCCAAAGAAATGGAATCTAAAATATGTGTAGAAATATACAGAGAGAGAAAGATGGAGAGATTTTAAGGAATTGGCCGAAACAATTGTAAAGACTGGCAAATCCAAAATCGGCAGGGTTGGCGGGCAGGCTGAGACCCAGGGAAGAGCTGGTGTAGCAGTTTGAGTCCACAGGCAGGCCGCTGCCAGAATCCGCCCTCTTTTGAAGGTCAGTCTTTTTCTATTAAGGCTGTTGACCGATTGGGTGAAGCCCACCCGTATTGTGGAAGTTAATCTGCTTCACTCAGAGTCAGCCAATTTAAAGTTAATCGCATCTAAAAAGGTACCTTCCCAGAAGGATAATGTCCAACCAAACATCTGGCTACTGTGACCTACCAAGCTGACACATAAAATTAACCATCACAGGTGGGTAGATGGGTGGCCTTTAAACTGTTAACATACATTAAACATTAAAACACAGTCAGTATCTTCCTTTCTGCTGGAGACTGAGATTATAATGTGGAATACAAGCTCCCAAGGTTGGCCAAGACAGTTGTGAAAGTCCCCATGAGCAAATAATAAAAGAGACTTAAAAAAAAAAAAAGATACTCCAAACCAGTGCCCTTGGAATGCAAGGGAGTCAAATATGTCAACAAGCACCTCCAGAACAGAAGGCTAGGACGGGCAGGTCTTTCCTGCTCTCACTTGCTTGGTCCTGGCCCACGTTATCATCTCCAATCAATAAGCTCCCAATTGCAAGGAAGTGTTTGTTGAAACCTGAAGGGGAGCATCAGAAAATATCCTAGCCATTGCCGTCCTGGATCAGACAGGCAGAATGGAGAGGCAGAAAAGCGAGCTGGCTAGACCCCAAGTGGCTGATTCCCTTGCTGTGCCTAAAACTACTTCTGTTGACACATGCTGGCACGGCCTATTCCTCTGAAAACTGTTATTGCTCAAGTCTACCCAGGGCATAATGTTCAATGTTTAGCCTGATTTGGACCATATGTCATCCAGGAGAGACACATGTACTAAGTGCACAGTGAGTGTAGAGCAAGACAAACATTTATTTTTCTGTTTAACCAAAATGATGTTTCTTAACATTCATGTGCTTGTTGACGTCGCATAAATCAGATTTTAGTTCACAGGCGCTAGAGAGGTGCATCATTAAAGGAGCCTGGTAATGAATCCTTTTATGATGTTAAATTTTGTTATGTCTCTTTTCTTAAAAGAGGGCGCTACTCATGTGCAGTGTGCTTCACGGGCCTGCTAAGTTCTGAGTGGTCCTTCACCTGGTCCCCTGGTAGGTTACCAGGGTTTGCATAAGATCCATTTGCTGTCCTTGATATAGGGCTCTTATAAGAATTCTTAAAAATGTTATGTGTGTATGCATTCCATTAAATCAGCTCTTACAGATTCTAAGAGGTCTTATGTTATCCTTTTATACAGTCTAAATTTGCCTAGTTTAATTTATACTAACATTTCTTTGATTTTTTAAAAAATAATCTTTCTTTGCACATAGATTAGAATAAAATGGATTGAACAAAAATGAATTTACAAAAGTGTCTGTGTTTTATCTGTGGATTTTAAAAACTTACCATCTAGAGCAGGCAGGGGTGGGGAACTTTTTGCTGCCAAGGGCCATGTGGATATCTATACCATCACTCGTGGGCCATATAAAATTATCATCTTAAAAATTAGCCTGTTATCTTGGTCAAACAGTTAATTAACTCAGCCCTAATGCCTTGGCAAGGCCAGACCAAATGATTTCGCGGGCCTTATATGGCCAACCGGCTGGACATCCCCCTGATCTAGAGCATACGTTATGACTTCCACTCATCTTTCTCCTTATGTAGCAGCATGTCAAGTGGATAACTCTGCTGTACCATAGAAGAGAGTCAGACACGATTGGCTTTACTGAACTGTGTTCTGATGACTTTGATGCTGTGGTCAGAGTCTGCATCGGACTTGACCACTGTGGCTTTAAATCCTGGGAGTTTGTCCCTCTTCTGTAAGAGGAAGTGAGATTAGCTGCCCTCTAAGGCTAAACACTGTAATTGCCTAACAGTTCTTGTTTCGTCCTGCTCAGCTCTATAATTTAGCAAAAATGCCGACAGTGGGGTCAGCTTAGAAAAATCTACTTGCTTTGCTCTGGATCTGAATATTTCTCATAATACTATATACAGAAATTTCTTTTTTGGCATCAAATTTTGATTTACAAATTTGCTCACTTGGGGGTATATTCTGACTTTGGGTTTTATTATCTATCCTTTTGGTTTGTGTGATTCCTTGCCACTGAATTGCTATGCTCATCCTTCCTGCCTATGGGTTTTCCACCCATCTCTCAACCTAGCTGCTCATTCCTTCACCACCAGGAGTCTGACTGCACTGAGAGTGCGTTCCCCTTCCTCCCAACTCCTTGCTTGGGCCTGTCATGGGAACTTTACTTTCATTTTTGTTTTGTCTTGGGAAATTTGAAAGATCTAGAAAAGTATAAAGAACATAGAGCAAATGTACACTATCCTATCATGTAGAACTAATCACAGTTGCCATTTTGGATTCTGTGCCTCCATCCTCTTGTTTCTTCAATGAAATATTACAGATATCAATAAAGTCCTTTTTAACACTACTCCAAGTCTTATTTCCAGAAGCTGCCAATATAAGTTGTGTAACTTTCCAGACCTTTTAAAAACATATGCTGTGGCTATTATTTAAAAATATTTTAACTAATGCACATTGTGGTGATGATTGCATAAATTTAGGAAACCCCAACAAACTATACATTAAATGGCAGGATTTTATGATATGTAAATTACAAAGCTATTTAAAAACAAACAAACAAAAAATGTAGCACATTTAAAGTGAAAAATCATCACTCAAAAATGTCCTGGGGTGACTCTAATGTGCTATCTTCTTGATTAAGAACCACTGGCTGAAATCCTAACAGCTTACAGATGTGGAGCTCTCAGTACAGTGATTAAAAGAGGTGGCAACTGAGTAAAGGGAGGTCTTCCAGGCACAGAACCTTCATCAGAAAGACTAATTGAGCAGTTGACATGCCATTAGAAAAGACAGCCAACCCCTGAGGATACTGTGTAGATTACAATGCATTATGTCTAAGGTCCCAAATTGCAGTTCACTCAAGTATTTCACTTGAACAGAGCAATTTCAGAGCTTTTAAGATGTTGCATTCCGTAGTGGTACACTGAAATAACTTGTGTGCGATCTCTACTGCCCTTTTAAAATCCAAATGTCTGTCTTAAAGATTTATTTAATGGAGAACTCAGATGGCCTGAGATAAAATATTTTTTATAACAAAATAGGGAATAAAGAGGTGTTAAAAGCATTTCTCAATTAGTACAAAGCTCAGAAAAAAAAGACATAGCCCTTCAGTTTCTAAGTTTGTTCGCCAGAATGAAATTATTTATGCAACTAACTTTCTAAGAAACTGTTTTACAGACAAGATCAAACACAATACCTCCCAAATCTTTACAAATTAGCTATTCATAACTTCTTTCAATGCAATAGAACCAAAGCCAATGTAACATTTAAATATTTCCTGTATGATATACAATACTTTCAACAATAAAGATTTTTTAAAAATTCCTGTATGGTTATAAGATAATAATAAAACTCATTTAAACTTGAAGGTCCCTGTCTCTCAACAATTTATGAACAAGAATCATTTTACATAGATTGCAATGCAAATCACTAAGCACATCTATATTGTAACATATCTAATTAAGGTGAACAAATAAGTCAACTTTAAGTCATAACGTAACCTGAAAAGCAGGTTTGAAATGACTGAATAGGTGTGAAAAGTCATAGACTATTTCTTTTATTAAAGGATGTCATAAACTCTGAATAATGAATTAATAGCTTTTCCTGATTCCTCCAACATTTGTCAGAAATTATAATGAATGAAACTAATGTGGTCAATTCATGGGTGAAAGTTGAGAGCTTAGAATTTAGGGGCAAAGGAAAGTTATCATTTAAAATTTACTACTAAGACTCAACCCACAATGATGCAGAATAGAAATTCCCAGCGTAACTCTGTGGAAAAGCAGTGTTTCCTAAATCTTGGTCCAGGGTCTATACCAGTGGTTCTCAACCTGTGGGTCGTGACCCCTTTGGCGGTCAAAAGACCCTTTCACAGGGGTTGCCTAAGACCATCCTGCATATCAGATATTTATATTACGATTCATAACAGTAGCAACATTACAGTTATGAAGTAGCAACGAAAATAATTTTATGGTTGGGTCACAACATGAGGAACTGTATTTAAAGGGCCAGAAGGTTGAGAACCACTGGATACGAAACAATAATAAGGGTATATGGCATCTGGTAAAAAGGAGAGTCAAAGAAACAGTTATTTTTCACAGTTGAGATGAAAGAATGCTTTTCTCTTTCTTTACCCCCAAAATGCCCTTAGAATGAAAATGGATAGTTTATCACAATTTGGAGGGAACATATTTTAGATTTATCATTAAAGTAGTTAATCTACTCCAACCAATACCAAAATTGGTATGAGTGAGAGGCTGCTGAACCATATCCTAAAATACGTAGTTAGTGGTTGGCGGAGGCCTGAAAGCTAGGATTCATGCTACTCAGTGCCTTTGACAATTTGGAAGGCAGAACCCGTGCTGAGACTAGTTCTAGACAACAGGGTGGGAAAATAGGTCATTATCACTGTATAGTGGTTGTTATTGGTTGCATTTAGCAAGATGTTGGAGGAGGAGTTCAGGCAAGGTCTGGCTATTTTTAAAGCAGAAACCAAGGTATTGGCACTATTGGTCCCTTCTGAGGGCTGTGAGAGAAGGGTCTGTTCCAGGCCTCTCTCCTCGGAGAGCCCGGCCCTCACCCTGTGTCTTTTACATCGCTTTCCCTCTGTGTGCATTTCTGTGTCCAAATTTCCTTTTTTTATCAGGACACTGGTCACACTGGATGAGGGCCCATTCTAATACCCTCACACTAACTTGATTACCTCTATAAAGACCCTGTCTCCAAATAAGCTCAAGTTTTGAGGTACTGGGGCTCAGGACTTCAACATATGAATTTTAGTGGGAATAGAATTCAAGCTGTAACAAAAGAAGAGATATTGGGGGACAAATGGCAGTTTGTGCCACAATGCCCAAATTATGATGACTCTCAGCTTAAGCTTGGATGATTGGCACAATCCATCTACCCCTGCCCAGGATTTATGGGCGTTCACAGGGATGAATCAGCTCCACTTCTCTCTTTAGCTTTCCTTATCAAGCCACCACTAGCACAGACCTGCTAGCATAGGGTGTATGTGTGTGAATGACTACTGCTACCAGCTAAAAACAATAGCTAAGCTTGACTAAGGGCAACTTACATTCTAGGTGCTATGTTAAACTCATTGTATGCATTATTCCATTTGAATTTCACCATTTTATTAGGTGGGTGGTAGTTTCTTCCCCATTTTCAGGAAAAAAACAACAACAAACAAAATCCCAAAACCAAAACAAAATGAAAAATCCTGAGATACAGAGAATTTACCCAAGGTCATGTGGCTGGTAAATGACAGAGATAGAATTAGAACCCAGGTCTCTCCCAACTGTGACCGCTGGCCTATATTGCCTAAACAGCACTATAGAGCAGCCTAGATGGGTTTCAGAATCAGATCACATCCTGGGAGCTGAGACTGTCCAACACCCTGCTTTCTGGAACCCACTGATCTTTGGCTGGAAAATAGGAATAAGGCCACTGAGAAGGGAATCTAATAATGTTTTCTATGTGCCAGGTCAGACTCATTTCAAGAACTTTACGTATGTGAACTGACAACGACTCTATAAATTCTGTGCTGTCGTTATATCCAATTACAGACGAGGAGCCAGAGACACAGAGAGGTGAAACAGCTCGCCTAACATCATTACGTGGGCAGTAATTTGCCAATCTGGGGTTTGAACTTTTGGTTAGCTCCATGTTTTTAACCATCCTTACAAGTAAAATTTGGAGGATGGGGACTAGAACACTCGCATCAATAGGACTAGAAGAGCCAGAAATATGTTGTGAAAACCTCTTGGATTACACACATAACATCCTCTTACTCAGGGGTCCTCAAACTTTTTAAACAGGGGGTCAGTTCACTGTCCCTCAGACCATTGTTAGGGCCGGACTATAGTTTTAAAAAAAACTATGAACAAATTCCTATGCATACTGCACATATCTTATTTTGAAGTAAAAAAACAAAACGGGAACAAATACAATATTTGTATTTGCATGTGGCCCGCGGGCCGTATGGCATTAGGTAGTCGCATCACCTCACAATGCCTTTCCTTCTTCATTAGGGACATGAAGCACGAAGCCTGAGACCACCAGTTCCAGACTCAGACCAGTGACTTCGCAACTACTGCCTATGTGACCTTGTTTCCTCATCTTTAAAGTTGGGATGACACCCACCACACAAGGCTGTAGAGAGGATTAATAAGATAAAATATATAAATTGCTTGGATATAACAGATTTTTTTAATTTCAAAGAGACAGTGGGAGGAAGGAAGGGAGTGAGGGATGAAGAGAGAGAGAGAGAGAGAGAGAGAGAGAGAGAGAGAGAGAGAGAGAAACATTGATCTGTTGCCTCCTATACACACCTGACTGGGGATGGAACCCACAACCTGGGCATGTGCCCTGACCGGAATCTGGTGACCTTTCAGTGTATGGGACGATGCTGGGACGATGCTCCAACCAACTGAATCACACTGGCCAAGGCAGCATATAGTAAATTCCTGATAAATATTATTATTGCAATTATTACAATATGTAAAATTAAGTTTGTCTTAGGAAATAGACCTTGCCTTCAGTAGACTTATTAACAGATATAAGTTAAATAGTTTTCCAGATTCTTCCTCATTTACTATATATTACTTGGGGGAGCCCCTATGCACAAACACAAAACATCTTAAGACAATTATGTTTCAGTTGTAACAACAAGAGTTGTACATACTTACCTATATTAAGAACTAGAAATATTTTAGGTGAGGGACCGTCATGAAGATTCAGAAGAGGGAGAAATTGCTTTCACCTCCAAGAGTTGGGGCACAGAGTAGAGAAAGGGCATTAGAGCTACACCTTACAGCATGTCAATAATGAGTAATTTTTCTCTGCATAGCCAACAGACTAAAATAATTACTTTCTCCTCTGTGGTATGCTTCATTACTTTGCACTGATTTTTAAAATTAAATGTACATTAGACTGTAATTCCTGTTTCTATGTCCTCCTTATTGTGCACTCCCCTCCTATGGCAGGGACTGTCTTATCACCGCTGAGTTCTAGACCTGAAGCCCTGAACCTAACTGTCTCCTATACCTGGGCTCCTGAGCATTAAAGAGAAAAAACCAACATGATATAGAAAAATGTTAGTTACATGCAAACAAGTGGTTAGAATAAAATGGAACTTGGATACATTGTAGAAAATAGGTCTACCTTCCATCTACCTTTCATCTAGTGCCAATATTCCACCTTTGTGTGGAAATTACCTAAAAATAGGTACAGCAGTCTGGTAGGGTTAAAGGAATAACTGTAATAATGAGAGAAATACAGAAAAGCTGTTTGGGTTGTAGGGTTAGTCCAATGTTAAGTGTGGCTCTAGAATCTGATTGATTTTAACGTCAGGCTGTGCCTCTTAGCTCAGGTAAGTGACTTCTAGGATTGACAGATAAAAACAGGACACCCAGTTAAATTTGTATTTGAGATAAACAATAATGCATTTTTGGTATGTGTGGCCCAGGCAATCATTATGGCACACTTATAACAAAATATTACCTTGTTATAATATTTTAAGAAGTTAAAATTTAAGTTGTTGCTTATACATTTTTGGTATAAGTGTGCCCCATGCAATCATTATGGCACACTTTTAACAAAATATTATCTGTTGTTTATCTGAAATTTCTTAACTGGGCACCTGTGCATTTTACTTGCTAAATATGACATCCCTAGTGGGCCCTGGCCCCGTAGCTCAGTTGGTTAGAGTGTGGTCCCATAAGCCAAGGTTGCAGGTTCTATCCCCAGTCAGGGCACATACAAGAAGCAACCAATGAATGCACAAATAAGTGGAACAACAAAGCTCTCTCTCTCTCTCTCTCACCCTGCCTCTCTCTCTCTCAAATCAATAAATAAAATAAAAAAAAAATGACAACCATAGTGACTTCTCTCTTATCTGTTACTAGGAAATGGGATAATCTTGCCCATATTAAACCCTTAATTCACCTTCCAAATCAGGATACTTTAGTAAGAGATATATATCAAACCTCCAGGACAAATGGGCCCGGTGCAATCCAAACATGGCTTTCTAAAGAGTGCAGAAAGAGTTCAGTAAGACTCTCAATGAAGGTGAAAACTGCTTTGAGAGATTTGCAAATTTACCTTCAAAGTAATCATACAAGGTGCTTAAGCAATGCGGCACCAGGCAGAAAAGGCTGGGCTACGACTCTGCGCACGCGCACCAGAGCGCACAGCCACACCGGCCCCGCCCACCGGGGTCACGCGGGGGAGGAGCGGCCTGGTCTTGTCACGTGACCTGGACGCCGGCTCGCCAGGGATGGAGTCGGAGGAGGGGACGCCGCTGTGGCGGCTGCAGAAGCTTCCCGCCGAGCGGGGCCCGCAGGTGAGGGGTCAGGCCCGTCCACCCGAGACGCGTTCGCGGGCTGGCCTCGCGGCCCAGGGAAGGGAGGGTCAGGGTTGGGGTTTCGGGTGGCCGGCCCCCTGTTCCTCCGGGGAAGCGGTGGAGGCCGAGACTTGGGGCGCCACCTCCTCGCCGTGGCCAAGAGTTGCTCCTCGGGGCTTTGCGCGCAGACTCCGCCGGGCCGGCCGCACCCTCACCCTGGGGTCGGGGGCGGGGGGAGGCCCATTGCTCCCTGGGGAGGCCCGTTGCTCCCTGGGGTGGCCCGTTGCTCCTGGGGTGGCCCGTTGCTCCCTGGGGTGGCCCGGGACCCAGTTACCCCGGGGGGTGCGGAGCTGCCACCTAATCTGTGAAAGCTTACCTCGTGGACCGGTGGTTTGCAGCTTCTCACCTAAGTTTATTTCATTCATTCATTCATTCATTCATTCATTCAACATATACCTCCCAAAGCTGCCTGGCTCTAGGCACAGTGCTAAGTGCCTGGGTTACCGTGGTGACCGGGAGACGCATCCCTGGGCCCCTTGAGGGAGCAGGAAAACAATGGGTAAGTGCTGCCAATGACTGGGCGACTGGACTAGGTAGTGTGTCCCAGGGCGGCCTTTCCCTCTGGAGTCTAGAGGACAGACAGGCTGGCACCTCCAGCCTAAGCAGAAAGCCTCATCCATTTGTTCACCCAGCTTTTCCTGGCGCCTGCCCCTCGCTGAGTGCCCGGGAGTAAGGCCAAAAGGTGACTGAGACCCAGTCTGTGCCCGGGGGAGCTTGCTGTCTAGGGAGGAAACCTGGAGTTATCCAGTCATGCGTTTGCGGGAGGGGTAGCAACCCAGATTTGAAGGGGCAAGGGAAGGTTTTCAAAGCAGGAGCATCTAGATTTATTTCTAGGTTCAGTCCTGAAGGATGAGTAGGAACCAGAAGGCTATGGGGGAGGGAATGTTTCAGACAGAGGAATAGCAGCTACAGAGGCTGGAGGACGGAAGACCCCCCCCCCTCCAGGGGGCCTTTGAGGACCTGCTGTAATTCTTAGAGGCTGAAATGCAGAGTGAGAAGCAGAGGAGGGTAGCGAAGGCAGGTGAGCAGGAGTCAGTGGCTGGAGTCTGTCTGTGCCGTGCTCCTGTGTTTAGCCTTGCTACCCAAGGCACTGGCATTTTGAAGTATTGCTTAGGGCAGCAGCAAAACTTTAGTGAGTTTGAAAGATGAGAGAAATGTGGAGACAGTACCTATAACGGTATTTTGACTGTGAACTGTGAAAGGAAGAAAGCCCAGTGGTTGCTATAACAGGAAAATCTGACTGAGAAATGGAGCTTTTCCTCCCTTTGAACTTTCAAGCAAAAAACTTAGCGCCCCAAGTATTAGACCTGAAGGAAATTTGCTGACCGGGAGAGAAAGCAATATATGTTATATGGAGCTTCAGCATTAGCTTTGGGAGCTGTGGTTCTCTTTGCCTACCGACCTCAGACCACGACTGACACTTGGTGCTGTAATTAATATGTTAATATGTTTACTCCCACCGTCTCCGTTCCCCTACAGTTCAGGCCTTGTGAAGTCTTCCTTGAACACAACTTCTTAGCTGGTCCTCTTGCCTCTGGTCTCCTACTCTGAACTCCTTCAGGGTGGATACTTGTTTTATATCTCCAATTCTTGAGACTTGTGTCTGGCTCAAGGTGGTTCTTAAATCGGTGTTTGTTGAGGACAGTAATCAATTATTGCACATTAAACTCAGCGTTATCATTGGGACCGTCATCTGGATACCAGTGATGGGGCAGCTTTTGCAAAGTCCCTATTCTGTTCCATTCACTGTGGTTGAAGGGTGGGCATGGGTGCTTAGACTACATACAGTGATAGAAGGGGTGTGTGGGTAAGTACCTTTTAT
>NW_005871397.1:0-65908 GCF_000147115.1 Myotis lucifugus | reverse complement strand
GGGATGAAATTACTTAATTCCTGCCAGGATAAACACCATTTAACAAAATCTTCTTAACCCTTTCCTTTGACTTTACCCATGAAGAAATTCATATGGCGCATTAGCCAGCTTTTGAAAGTGGGGTCACCAGTCGCTCATCTCTGTTCTGATATGTGTGGTGTCATAGAGAAATTATTCCTTAAAATGGAGTCAGTATGATCCAGGGGGAAAGAGTTGAAAGACTTGCTGCTAAAATGCATTTCCAAGTTGTTTGGGTTGAAATACTCTTCGTATAAGACATAAATAGCCCCCGAGGAAGAATACCGTGTTAATCATTTGCCTAGAATAGTGCAGACATAGTAGGTACTCAGTGAATATGTTAAAGGCATGGAACATAGTAGTAGTAACAATAGTGATACTAATAACGATGATGATAATGGCTAGCAATGTTGAAGCGTCTTGTATAAGCCAGCAATGTGGCAAGTGATTTGCATGTATTCTTATTTAATCCTTACAACATTACGAGGGTATGGATATTGTCCTCTTTTATACATGAGAAAACAGAAGCACAGAACTTTTCAATAACTTGACAAAACTAGTTAAGTAGTACAATTAATATTCAGACTAGCCAGTTTCATTCCAAAATTTACAGTCTTAATTACTGTGTTCAGTTATGTATGTGTTAGGATTTTCATTGCTGATATTAAGGTAGGATAGAGAAAAAGGAGTGCAAAAAAGGAAAAGATAGGTACTGAGGGCTTTCTTGGATGGACCAAAAGAAGTAAGTATGAATGTTTTGAAAAATGGAGGCAAGGGAAAATGAAGTTGTAGATCTACAGTAAAAGACTTTGCTCTAAGAGTTAAACACTTTTTGTTGTTGTAATTCAGGGGTCCTCAAACTTTTTAAACAGGGGGCCAGTTCACTGTCCCTCAGACTGTTGGAGGGCCGGACTATAGTTTAAAAAAAAACTATGAACAAATTCCTATGCACACTGCACATATCTTATTTTGAAGTAAAAAACAAAACGGGAACAAATACAATATTTGTATTTGCATGTGGCCCGTGGCCCGTAGTTTGAGGACCCCTGCTGTAATTGGTATAAATACAATGTCTAAGGAATCCCAAGATGAATCCTTTATACCCACCATCTTCCTTTCAGTAACATTGGAAAAACACCAGTGTATCTGTATAACTTTTTAGCTTCTGAACATGGACAAAATGATACTTTGTGTGTGTGTGTGTGTGAAGTTCTAACTTTTAATTAATAAAATAATGTTAAAGGTAGGTACACTTCACCCTGGCTGGTGTGGCTCAGGGGTTAGAGTGTTGGCCCTCACACCCAAAGGGTCACGGTTTTGATTCCCTGTCAAGGGCACATAAACCATTGGGGTGCATGCGGGAAGCAACCAATCAATGTGTCTCTCACATAGGTATTTCTCTCTCTCTCGCTCTCTCTCTCTCTCTCTGCCCCTTCCTCCCTCCCTTTCACTCTCTCTAAAAATCAATGGAAAAGATATCTTCCGTGAAGATTAATAAAAGTAAATAAATATGTGGGGGGGGGGGGTGAGGGCAGAGGGTGGGGTGGGAACCGGGTAGAGGGGAGCTATGGGGGGGAAAAAGAGGAACAACTGTAATAATCTGAACAATAAAGATTTAATTAAAAAAAGGGAAATAAATAAATAAATAGTTACATTTCAACCTCAGCTGCTCTTGCAGATGATATGAACTTCTTTCAACAGGAGAAGTTCATGTTTGCTGTAAGGGAGATAAATCTGTTTTATAATTTTACTCATAATTACATTTATTTCGTTTTTACTCTCTAGCTTCTTCACAAAATAATTGATGGCATTTGTGGCCGAACTTATCCTCTCTACCAGGATTATCAAAGTGTTTGGGATTCCACAGAATGGATGCATGTTCTGGAAGATATTACCAAATTTTTCAAAGCTGTAGTGGGCAAAAAATTATCTGATGAAGAGGTAACTGTAGTCTAAATTCCTATATGTTATAATAAATAATAAATAGTGTTCAGATTTTTGATTAAGTTGGTCTTTAGGACACTCTATAATACAAGGGCCATCATAAGTAGCTAACAAGAAAAACCTCATTATTGTGAGTAAGTAGAAAATCTGATTGTGGAAGTTCTGGGCTTTTGTAGTTTTATTTTGTTTGTTTATATTTTTTAAGTTGTGAAACATTTAAATGTCATAGAAGGAAACTGAAAGTTAAGTAGCTGACACCTACATTCCCATACCACAGTTATACAGTTGTTAACATTTTGATATATTAATGTAACTGTACCAGCTTTTTTTGGTAGTCTCCAGATGTAATCTTTCATGCTCTTCATCAGTCAGCCCTTTTCCTTTACTTTCTGTTTTGCAAAAATTTGTTAAAACTTAGTTTTCTGGTTATGCATTCTCATCTTATTCTTTTCATAGTGAGAGAAGTATCTTTTTTTTCTCATTTACTACCATCTTAAAGTGTATGTGAAAGGAGAGTGGAACTATGTGTTTACATTTTAGATGGAGAGGTCCTTTCACTTATTTTATAACCATTTATTTCTATGTTCATAGATATCTCAGCAATTGAATCAGTTGAATTCGTCTCATCAGGAAGCTATCATGAAATGCTTGAAAAGTAGAAAAGATGAAATTAAGCAGACTCTGTTAAACGAAATAGTTGATATTTCCTCTGCACAGCTACAGGATTTTGATTGGCAGTTAAAGGTGAGAATCTGTTTATTTAGGAGTATGGTTTTATTTCAGTTTTTGAATAGGAAGAAATGTTTTTTTTTTATAGTACACATCTAAAATTTCATTTTGAGAATGCAGTGTTCCATAAAGATATCAAAGATAATTAAAATTATATCTTTTGTATTAATATCAGTATATTATAAATATCCAAACCAGGTGTAATAACTTTACAATGATAAATTTCATTAACTGGGGCTGTAAATCATTACATGTTTCAAATAGTGCAGCTATATGTATATATTTAACATATATTTCGGGCTGGAATTTTCTAGACCTTATAGTCTTCCCAGTATTGGTAAATGTGTTTCTACCTCCAAGGAAAATCTGTAATGTGTTGTTAAAACAGCATTTGAAAACATTTTTCAAGTAGAGCCATAAAGAATAGATCCTATCTTAGATCCATTGAATGCTACTTCTTCCACCTTTCCCTATACTTGACAGCGAATAGGAGTACTTTTTTTTTTTATAAAATGTGTTGTTCATAAGCTCTGATGCATATTTAACATAGGCCTGTTTAATATCTATTAATTACTGTTTTCCTCATTTTAACCAGCTTGCACTTTCCAGTGACAAGATTGCAACATTACAAATGCCACTTTTAAACCTTCATCTAGACGTAAAAGAAAATGGTGAAGTCAAACCATATTCTATCGAAATGAGTAAAGAAGAGCTACAGAACCTAATAAATACCTTGGAAGCAGCTAATAAGGTGTTTGCTTTAATTTTGTTTTGTGGTTTAAAATGTTTAAGTTTTGATAGATACCAATAGAGTCATGTAAGAAAAAGCTCATAGTTTGCTGTTAATATTTCTTTTCTTCCTGATATTTTATGTCAAGCACAGAAAATACTTTATGTTATGTACATGGTATCTTTAGATTTAGACATTAACCTAATTATAACTTGTAATTTTAATTACTTTGTTTGGAGCATAATTTATCAAGTAGTTATTTTCGAAAGAATAATAGTGCTGTTCTAACAGCTTGATTTGTTTTGCTCCAGTGCACATTAATGATAAAAATTAATTTTTTTACCTTGGGAATATGATATTAGTTAATGCTGAAGAGCTTTTATGATTTAAAATAGCGTGATCTTGAAGAAAAGAGTCTTATTTAACTGGACAAATAATAGAAAATTGCTTTAACTATAGGAGACAAAATATGCCTTATAGTTATGACAAAATCCAGTTGAGACAAGATAGAACTAAGGAATGACAATGACTAACAGCTTTACATTTACAAAGGAAGGGCTAAATAACAGTAACCATTCCCAATGTTCAATTAATGAGAAAAAGAATATTTAAATTGTAGAAACTGCTGCTGTGAGGAAGAAATAAAAATAATTATCTTTGTTATGTATGTTCCCTTCATTATTGCTCAGCATTTTCTCTAGTGATCAATCTCAGTGATTAAAGTCAGTTTTTCTTACCAATCTCTTGCCACTAACCAATCTTCTTGTGCCTGTCTTTTTTTAAACCCTGGTATACTTCAGCTTCCCTTCATACTCTGCTGTTATTCAGCCGTTCTGGTGCCTTGATGACTGGTCCACCTGCCCAGTCACCAAACTGGTACTGGCTTGCCTTTGAATGGGGCTAAAGGTCTGATGGGGTGTGTGGTAGAGCCTGGTTTAAACGTGAAATGATTCTGAACCATGGATCTGGCAGGCCTGCGCCATCAGTTACTGAGCAGTGTATTTGTTTTCAGTTCGTGAGGCACTTCACAGACTATAAAGCATCTCGTACAGCAGATGTTGGCATCGTTCTGGTATAAACTGATTCTCCCCTTTCCTCTTTGTTTTTAAGGTCATTCGGCAGTTCAAATAACTGGAAATGATGAATACCAGCATTATCAGATTCCACTGTTACAACTGATATGACAGTGAATACTGTGTGTTCAGAAAACCTGCAATATACTATTATGCCACGCTGAGAAAGCAGCCGTATTGAGATGACAGATAAAAATTTATCAAGTTCCCTAAAGAACAGGAAATTACATGGTTGACAGGAAATGCATTAAAAAATTAAAGATAAAAAGCTATAGTAGCAGTTTATATTTTCATAATGACTGTTCTGCTTCATTTATTAAATATTTGACAGATCTTTATAGATACCGAGTTTTACTGAAAACTAAAAATAGGCTCTAAAGTAATGTTAACATACAAAGCACAAATAAACTTGAATCTTGCTAAAAGAAATATGTGAATAGCAAAGATGTGTATTATGGATATATATGACTAATTTGTGATATTTTAAAAATAACTTTTAAAGACTGTATAAGCTATAAATAACTCAGGAGATTCCATATCTTATTCATACTTCAAAGGAAAGATAAAATGTAAGAATTCTTAGAGAAAGAAGCTCTTCAGATGAATAAGAAAAAACTAGACAATTTTGAATTTATGAATTCTATAAACAAATCTTACACTAGAACAGGAAAAATGCAATAACACTGCTACTCTTGTATTTCTATGTCTGGGAGAGCATGAGCTGATAAAAAGAATATATGTCATTGTATAGTTTATATATTACTATTCAAATAGGTAAAGTGTCCATTTTTTACAAACTCAATATTGAATATAACAGTTTTGGATGTTAACTTTTTTGGCAAACAGATCATTTTTAATTTCAGTTAAGTTTAAAGATAAGCATTCTGAACAAATAAAAACAATTTCATTTTATCGTATTGCTTTATTTCAAATTACTTTCTACATAATGCAATAATACATAATTAATTGGTACCTGCTATTTGTAAGTTTTATAGCTCATGAGAGCATCAGGCTATTTCCAGAGCAATTATTACTATTCTCATATATAGATGAGGGTAGACTTCGAGAGGTTAATACATATCAGAGTGTAATCTAGATGGTGCTCTCAAAATGTATCTTAGACTTCTGCCAGTCAGCTATTTATAGGTTAACTAGAGGCCCGGTGCATGGATTTGTGCACCAGTGGGGTCCCTCACCTGGCCTGCGGGGATCAGGCTGAAACCAGCTCTTTGACATCCCCCGAGGGGTCCCGGATTGCAAGAGGCTGGTTCTCGGGTGATGTACCCCGGAATTGGGCTCTCTCCTCTCTGGTTCCGGGTGCATCACCCAAGAACCGCTGCTGCCAAGTGACCGCAGCTCGGCAGCTCCTGTGTTGAGCGTCTGCCCCCTGGTGGTCAGTGTGCAGCCGGTCACTTAGGCTTTTATATATATACTAGTAGACTAGAGGCCCAGTGCACGAAATTCCTCCGCTGGTTGGGTCCCTAGTGGCTGCCAGCAGCTGGCCAGGGCCTCCCTCCCCTCCCCTGGCCAGCCCCACCCCCTGGTCGAACTCCCTGTTGAGGGGACAATTTGCATACTACGCTTTTACTATATAGACTAGAGGCCCAGTGCATGAAAATTCATGCACTGGGGGGTCCCCTCAGTCCAACCTGCCCCCTCTCATAGTCCAGGAACCCTCAAGGGATGTCCTACTGATGGAGCGGGCCTAAGCCACAGTCTGGCCTCCCTCTGTGGGAGGTGACCAGACTGATCAGGGGAAGGCGCCGCCCCCATCAACCTGCTGCTGCTGCCACTGCTGGCCGCAGCAGCTGCCAAGGTGTTTTCATCAACACGGACTCCAGTCCCTTCACCACGAAAAAATTACAACTTTAGGCATTTTCAAGATGTCTCTTTCATAGGATATGACCTTTTTTTTTAAATCCTCACCTGAGGATATTTTTCCATTGATTTTTAGAGAGAGCGTGGAAGAGAGAGGGAAAGACAGAGAGAAACATCAATGTGAGAGGGACACTTTGATTGGTTGCCTTCTGTATGAGCCCTGACCTGGGCCCTGGCCAGGGAGGAGCCTGCAACCTAGGTATATGCCCTTGACCAGAATTGAACCTGGACCCTGTGGTCTGCAGGCCAAGGCTCTATCCACTGAGCCAAACTGGCTAGGGCAGGATATGACATTTCTTAGCCCCTCCAGCAGCGGACCTTCATTTTTTCCTCCAGGAGTGAGAGAGAAAAACCCTAGATCACCTTCTTGGAGTGGCGTACCGGGAGCTTAGCCAATGAGCGGTCAGAAAAGGTGTTTCCTGTGCAGCTCACGCGCAGAGGCAGGACTGCTGGTGCGCTGCGGTGGCAGGCCCTCTTCTCTCCAGTCCTGCGCCGTCCATGGCTTGCCTCACCACACACGCAATCCCCTCCTGCCAACCGGCACGTGCAGCCTACTGCTGAGCGGTTATGGCGTCCCGGACAATTTGCATATTACCTCTCTCTATATGTGTGTGTGTATGTGTATGTATATATATATATATGATTATAGATGACCTGGTGCCAGAATGTTCATCAATATACTTTCTTCACTGGGAAATTTTGGTTATGAAAAAATATATATCAGCTGAACTAAATTTGCACAAACATACTTTGTTTGGAGCATAATTTATCAAGTAGTTATTTTCGAAAGAATAATAGTGCTGTTCTACCTGTCATGACAGATTCCAATTTGTTCACATTTTCAAGGGTTTAATATAAACAAAACCATGCAGTTGATATTGTCTGTGTGTGATCGTCTCCTTTCAGCATTATTTTGAGCTCATCCATGTTGTTGCATATAGCAATAGTTCACTCCTTATTGTCAAGTATTCTGCTGTAAAAGTCTACCATGATTTGTTTATCTACCTATTAATGAATATTTTGGTTGTTTACATTTTTTGGTATTATAATACACTGAATGCTATGAAATTCTTGTACATGTCTTTCTATGGACACTAGAGGCCCAGGACATGAAATTTGTGCACAGGTAGGGTCCCTAGAGGCTGCCGGCCTTGGCCTGGCACCACCCACTCACCTGCTCCACCATCCTGCCATGGTCCTGCTCTTGTCGGGGCCCATCATATTCCACGCCGCCCCCTGGTGGTCAGTGCACGTCTAACTCCTGGTCAGTCGAACTCCTGCCTGGGGGAAAATTTGCATATTAGCCTTTTATTATGTAGGATAAGCTTTCCTACGAATACTTAGGAACAAAATGACTGGACATGTAGTAGGTTTATGTTTTCAAGAAGCTGCTAAACTATTTTCCAAAGTGATTTTACCATTTTACATTCCATACCAAAATCTATGAAAATTCCTTCTCCACATCCTTACCAACACTTGTCAGTCTTTTTAATTTCAGCTATTCTAATAGGTGTGTAGTGGTATCCCATTGTGGTTTTAACAAAACAATGATATTGAGTGTCTTTTCATGTGCTTATTTGCCATCTGTATATCTTATTGTAAACATTCACAGGTGGGTTTTTATGTGGACACAGGTTTTCAAATTGACTGTTTAGATCTGTTGCCCATTTTTAAATGGGACTGTTTTCTTATTATTGAATTTGGGATGTTCTTTATATAGCCTGTCTATATCATATGTATGTCTTGTAAGCATGTTTTCCTCAAATCTGTAGCTTGTTCTTTTCTTTCTGTAAGTAGACTATATTTGTTTAGAACAGTTTTAGATTTACAGAACAATTGAGCAGGTAAGTACAGAGAGATCCCGTATATCACACATGCATTTCACCCAGATTATTAATGTGTAATATTAGTATTGCACATTAATTATAATTAATGACCTAATATAAGTATATTATTTTAAACTAAATTCCATAGTTTATTCAGACTTCATACCTAATGTTCTTTTAATAATATGTTCCAGTGAGGTTGTTTTATATATTTGTAATACAGTTAAGTTTTTTTTGTTTTTGTTTTTTTTTATCATTGTCTGTATTCCTTGCTGGAACCCAGCTTCCTAAGTGACTTTTCAATTTGCACACATTAAGGTTCACTCTTTGTGTTGAATAGTGCTGAGTTTTGACAAATGCCTAAGGTCATGTATCCTCTGCACAGAATAGTTCAATACCCTAAAAATCCCCTGTGCTTTACCTATTCAGCCCTTTACACCTTCCTCTGAATGCCAGACAACCAGTGATTTTTAAAAAAACGTCTATAATAGTTTTACCTTTTCCAGAATGTCATATGGTTGGGATCCTACAGTATGTAGTCTTTCCCGACCGGCTTCTTACACTTAGCAATATGCATTTAAGATTCTTCCATGTCTCTGTGTGGCTTGGTAACTCATTTCCTTTTTATCTCTGAATAATATTGCACTGTACAGCTGTACTGCAGTTTGGTTATCCATTCGTGTATTGAAGGACACTGGTTGTTTTCACTTTTTGGCCAATTATTGTAAACATTCACAAGTGGTTTTTTATGTGAACACAGGTTTCCACATTAACTGAGTAGTACCTAGGAGTATGATTGCTGGATTTTATTGCATAATTATTGTAAGAAACTGCCAAACTTTTTCAAAGTCACTGTACCATTTTTTTTAACAACAACAACAAAACAAACCACACAACAAACCGCACCTAACATGAACCTTACCTTCTTAACAAAACTTTTAGTGTTCAGTACAGTATTAACTATGCACATCATTGTACAGCAGATCTCTCGAACTTTTACATCTTGTGTCGCTGAAACTACGCATAGCACAGCAGCTCTCCAATGCCATTCCCTAGCCCCTGGCAACCACCATTCTGCTTTCTGCTCCACGAGTCTGTCTACTTTAAATACTTCATATGAGTGGAATCATGCTGTATTTTTCCTTTTTTAACGACCTTTTCCCTCCCTACTCTGGAATTTAGACGCTTACCACCAACTAATGGATAAGTAAGCTTCATACCTTTAATTTGTTAATTATTTTATTGCCAACATATTTCTTTTTTCTTTCTTTTTTTTTTTTTTTACAGAGAGGAAGGGAAAGGGATAGAGAGTTAGAAACGTCGATGAGAGAGAAACATCGATCAGCTGCCTCCTGCACAACCCCTACTGGGGATGTGCCCGCAACCAAGGTACATGCCCTTGACTGGAATTGAACCCGGGACCCTTCAGTCCGCAGGCCGACACTCTATCCACTGAGCCAAACCAGCTAGGGCCCAACATATTTCTGAAGGGAGAGAATGAGTTTGGAGGTTGGAAGTTTTCAAATTAGGAAAGGCTGACAAGTAGGCCAACTCTAATGAATATATTTACAGTGAAGATTTGAAAAGAAATTTGCCATAACACACCTCACAAATGGATGTTATTAAAATCTGCTTTACTGCCGAAACCGGTTTGACTCAGTGGATAGAGCGTCGGCCTGCGGACTGAAAGGTCCCAGGTTCGATTCCGGTCAAGGGCATGTACCTGGGTTGCGGGTGCATCCCCAGTAGGAGGTGTGCAGGAGGCAGCTGATCGATGTTTCTCTCTCATCGATGTTTCTAACTCTCTATCTCTCTCCCTTCCTCTTTGTAAAAAATCAATAAAATATATTTTTAAAAAAATCTGCTTTAGGCATCATTTTTTAATACAAGAGGACTTTTTTTCTAATATACAAACTGTCCATTTGTTCAAATGTTTGTAAGGTATATATATATATGACTAGTATAGTTTTTTTTTAAAGTCAGAGTGGTACAGAAATAAGCTCCTGGGAAAGTGTTGGTGTTTCCCCCCAGTTGTTGGATAATACTGCAAAGAATTTCTTCCAAATATAAGGGTTTTGCTTTGTATTAAATTTTACCATAAAAGCTCTCAAATGATAGATTCAGAATTTTAAACATTTTAAATATTATACAAATATATCTGAAGTTGTGCATGTTTTTAAAATAGTACAAAGTAAACTTTTTACAGGTAGGCATTTTTAATAAAAATTTTTTATTTGTTTTAGGAATAAACAAGCGAACATAAATAGTACATATTTACAGCAATAAACTACATTTCAGAGGAATAGCTGATGGTTTTTGAGATCAGCCTTCAAATGTGTTTTCTTTAATTCGCTGCAACATTTAAAATCTTAGAGTCCAAAGTAAAGAAAACAGCAACTTAGTTTATAGCAAAGCCACATCGTTAACACAACTATTGAGTGAACTACAGTCCTGTGACTGCTAGGGTATCTGTGAGTCCTGAAATTGAGGGCACAAGTGTGTCTTGTGTCCTTACCTGATTGCATGTAAGTTGATTTTGCATTGTACAAGAATACACGATTACTCAATGAATGATTACGAATAGAAAAAAAGGCCATGAAGGGTAAAAGGGTCAGGAATCAGAGGATGCCGAACAGTTTCTTATTCACTGATTCACTGCTGAGAGGAAAAATCTATTTCTTCTTTCATGTGTATAGATCACAGTCGACAGGCTTCATGGATTTTGTCCACAGATAGCTTTTGAGATAGCAAAGGCATAACGTCACATATTTTAAGCACATAACAAGGAACAACTGAAACAGCTAGAATATTTTAATCAAATCCCTAACAGAAAGGAGACAATCAAGCACACTTTAGGAAAGTTTGCTTCCAAATGTAAAAAGCAACTACAGAAAATCATACAAGTTTCATTAGACAGAGCTGCAGTTTCAGTCAGAAAATGCTCATAGATGAATACAAAATAGAAACTTGAATTATAAAAGTAAGGAGTCTACCCTTCTTTTCTTGACATTTGTTAAACCTGTCCCATTTCATTAAAATTTCATAGGTTTCCAGAAATGCTCATTCTTGCCATTTTAGCTTTATTTGGGGTCTGGTAGATATACAAAAGTATCTGTTTATATAAGAAGGCAAATGCTTTTATGTCAAAAGAGCAAAAGAACATTAAAATGTTGTGATTTACGATTCTTTGCAATGAAAAAGACAAAGAGGGAGAGAGCATTTGCAAGAACTGTGATACCAATCTGATAGGGACAAGCTAAATCATGTTTGGTAGGAGGGTGACTAGAAAATTCGGCAAATTGACTAGTGGAGTTTTGAAATCACAAAGAATCAAACAATTAACATTTTCTAACCTATTTGGTGAGTTTAGCATAACGGAACTGGAGAGGCAACGGAAGTTGTGAATTTCTTTCTGTAGATAGGTAGCACCTGCTTTGGAAAGCCCCAGCTACTTAGTACAGGGTGCTGTGAGTGAAAATGGCAGGAGTCTGATTTGGAAAGTTTAGCTGATTTTTGGATTTTCCACGACACTGCAGGGAGTTAGAATAATTTTTGGATTTAATCAAGGCTTAGGTGAGGTGGTAGCCAAAGAGGTGTTCCATTGCTGGCAGGAAAATAATCTTCTCATTCTTTAGCCTAATGAATCCTGCTTTCCCAAACGCCCAGAATCACCACGCACAGACCTTTGCCAGGTCTCCCCAGATCAAGGAGTGAAATAACCATTCAGGCATGATGGACAGCCAAGAGAATTTTTCAAGCAAGCCACCCTAACCCAGATGCACTACTCTTAGAAACAGTGTTATTTGGACTTATACAATATTCATCTTTCCAAGTTACATTTCCATTGACCTTTTAAATGACATGTCAACATCGTTTCACATTAGTCACTAGGTTCCAGGCATAAAATGCTGCCTGGTGGTCATTTAAAGATGTCAAACATTTTTTGCTCCTTGTAAACATTTATATTATTTGGGATTTCCAGAAACTTCATGCAACCTAATGACTTTGTAATAATGCCCCATGGTAGTTTTATCAAGAGGGTTCCTGGTCCTCTCTAAACGGAGGAGTAGAGCAACACGGTCAATGAATATATGCATATCTGGTCACAAGCGTTCCTTACTTAGAAGAGTAGTGGATGTTCTGAATGGGAAATGTCACTTGGATGTATAATTCTGTTTCTATGACACTGCAGTAAGATAGAATAATCAAGGGGCTTCCTTAAAAAATGTCCTAGGGGCACTGTTGCAAAATATAAAATATTTCAAGCTTTATCCAATGAGTATATTTAAAAGATGTAGGAAACAGATTAATGTATGTTTGTTAGCTTAAAAAAAAAGAAATTTGGTGTATTTGGGGGAATATTAAGTAGAAAAATATGTTATCTAGTAAAAGTGGGGTGGCTGGTTGCCACTCTGAGGTAAGGCTTGCAAATGATATATTTCCTATGCTAACGTGTAAATAATATAACAGGAGAACAGGAAAATTAACTACTGAAAGGCGGGTGAGAAAATGTATTTTACTGTTCATCTATGTATGCAGTCTTGAGGGACAGTGATGAATGTCAAGAACTGCCCATTCCTCTAGATAGTTCTAAACTTCTGTTTATTTCTTGGCAGGAATGAAATTTGGTGTGCAATGCTCCCTGTAAGTATTATCTGAATTCTCAAGTTTCCCAACTAGGCAGTGTAATCCCAGCTTCGAGCACAAACAGCCCCACAGAACCTAGATTTAAAAGGCATTTAAGAAGGCAAACATGGGGAAATGAGGAAAAATGAATTTTAAATAAAGATTTCCCTTTTTCCATAAAGGGAAAGCAGTAGTTATCATCACAGAATGTTCCATTCTGCCAGAACTGGTAGAATCTAGAAGGGTGGTATTAGGATTCTGTCTGTTTAGTCATAAGCAATGGGAAAAAAATCTCAGTGACCACTTTGCGCAGACCCCAGCCTGGGTTCTATGTAACTCTGACTGCAGCTTTTAAACGCACTCAGAGATTTGTAGACATACCAGTAGGCTCTATAGAGCTCAAACAACATGGGGGGAGTGGGGAGGGAGCACCTGCCTCACGGAGTAGTACGGGTAATGCTGCAGTATTGCCCCTTAGAGACATGTGTTTCTCTATGGCTGCAATCACCAAGGGGGGTAGTTTAATCAGCATTAACAGACCTTCTACCATGTGCAGAATAATAGATGCTTTGGGCAATACAACAGAATGAGAAAATGGGGCATTCACCCTTCAGGATCTTTTACTTTATTTAGGGAGGCAGAGCATCTATTTGCAATAGTACTGGGAAATGCACAAATGAAATACCTATTATTAGGACAAAGTGGTCATAAATTGAGGGAGGACTAACAGGAGAGTGAATGGAATGTGGGAAGGTTGCGCATGGTTGGCTTTTGGATGATGTTGGCCTGATTTATAATCCTGTTGGGAAGGAGCTGGGAAGAGGGAAGTCTGGGTAATGGGGATAAAGTGTAAAACTTCAAGCATAGCAACAAGAAGCTTTTGGGATGTGTGGCCATGACAGTGGGAGGGTAGGGAAAACCCGAGGATTAGCTTGCTGGATGCTGAGAAGGGGGACAAGGAGAAAGAAGGTGCCCATTAGTGGTGGAAAAGACAGGTCAGACTTCACAAATGATTCCATAGGGATTTTCTCCAAGGTGTTAACATTAAGTTAATATGTCTCATACCCTCCAGGTATGGGAATTATGAGAGCTGATTATTAGTGTGACTCTATAACTTATCATGCAAATGGACAATTTGGGAGTGAAAGGTGGTTCTATTGATCATTACGCACCGCTGGGACTGTTTCACTATCTTAGGAAAGCTGGGTCATATGTTCCCTAACAATGTCACCCAAAAAGAACCAGGGCACAATTTAGGCTCTTCAGTTGCTGTGAAAACGATTCCTTCTGGGCTTTCCTTCAAGGGAAGAATGAAAGGTTTTGGCGTGAGGGCTGGGGGAAGAGTGGAGGAGAAGGATAAAAGGAGAACTAGAGAGTACTGGGCATGCATAGAATCTAGCTGTTGGGAGTGGAAATTATTCTCTTTCCTCCACTCACTTTTGAACTAATCAAGACCGGGATCATCAAGGCAAAAAGAACACAAGACAGTGATGGGGTCCAGGAACGGGGAGCAAGAGTGGAGGAGAAGGATAAAAGGAGAACTAGAGAGTACTGGGCATGCATAGAATCTAGCTGGTGAGGGGTATTTCTTGGCTTTTCCTGACTGAGTTACATCTTCTGGAGACCTAAAAGTAGAGACCACCTGATTTACCTTATCTGAGGGTCTCCGATGCTCTTAAAGGGAGACCATTGCCAAAATAATAAAATATTTTTTTTTGCCACTTGCCTGTCAATTTAACTTTATGTTCTGCATATTTTTAAAAGGAACATAGAAAAGTATTAAATTCAATTCACTTGACACCTGATGGCTTACTCCCAACGACACGCAACAAGGAACATTATTAAATTTGTGGGGCTATGTTAGCAGAGGCCATGGTCCTCCTATGTATTTCTGGGACTCTCCTATACAAATGAAAACAACTCCCTTTGAAACTCTGTTCTGGAAGGGAGGTTGGAGCTCATCTGATGGCATGTCCAAACTCACACAATTGGGCTGTGGTAGAGACAGCACAAAGGCCTGGTCACACAGTCTGAATTCCAGGGTGTTGTGTGTCCCACTATAATTTCCCTCCGCTGACCATGCAGCTCATTTATTGTTAACTTTTAACGTTGGGTTGCACATGGCTAAGTACAATGTTTAGAGAACTCGCTGTTTTCTAAGTATAGAAATGCTATCTAGAGGAAAAAGAAGTTCTACATATTTTATAGGGGAAAATTAGACAGTTTTCATTATGACCTGTCCAATTACTAACTATATTTAGTGTCTGCTAGAAGGTTAAGGCAGAGTAGGTAGGGTGATGCACAGGGGTGAAAATCTGTAATAGGAATAAGATGCAGAAAGGGTAAAATGGGTCAAGTTCCTGGAGGGTGGTTTGTAACTAGTCGTGTGCTACTTGAATGATAAGCTATTCTGGGAGGAATAATAGATTGTTAAATGGTGTACAGTTAAGGCTGAAGGAGGGTATGAATAACGAGAAAGAATCGATACTGCATGAATTCACCGTATTACAGCTATAAGGTAAAGAGATGGTATTATCATCAAACATTGGTGTACATATAAATTTTCCTAGGCTTCAGCTGATAATTTTATTTCCACTTTAGTTTGAATTACACTGGGAGAGAGAAGGTTTATGTAAACACATGTACTCTTCACGTCAAGACTGAAAAGCAGAAAAAACTAACCCAAGGCAGTTCAGAGGAGGCTATGTGAGCACACAAGCTGCCTCCCAAGGCCCCTTAAAGGCGACATGAGAAGGAATTTGGGAAAATTATTAAAATTTATTATTTTTGTGTGGATTCAATTGAAGACGTGCACTATACGCCCACAGAAGCTGAAGCTTTCAGCGATTCATGGGCAGAATAGCTTTTGAGGTTTGAAATGAGAAAGAGGAAAAATACACGAATCAATTTCATTGGGCTAAGGCATGAGGGTTAGGGTTCTATGGCGCTGGGAAGGGATGAACACAAGAGAGGTAATCTATTTCACACAGCCACACCTGCAAAGTGCACACACATCACATTTTAATACTTTTCACTTATAAAAGTTATACTGGAAAATGTTCCCCCCTCCCTCATTTCTCTTCAAAAGGAAGCCCAGGGAGACTAGGGGCCAGATAGCAGCACTGGTTGCTCTTATTTGTCCTCTGGCTTCCCCTGGGGCTATTTTAAACTAGTGAATCTGTGACCCTGTATACCTAAGGCAAATGCACCAAGTTATTTGGCCTCTCTGTTAATGATTTATATATTTATTTTTTTATTGTATTTGTTTATAATTTATTATGGTGCTTTATATACAAAATGAGTAAAGAAAAGAGTTATCCTCAGCGTTTTTACTAGTAGCTTTGAGTGCTAATAGGAGGTGTACCCTGCCATTACCGGAGTGGCTCATCAAAGCACTTACTATTTTTCCCCCTCTTGTATTGTTTATTTGGCCTGCCTCAGTAGGCGGAAATTCGGATAAGCTGAAAGGCTGAAGTGGATGAGTGAGGAGGGGGAAAGACTTTTTCATCTTTTTCCTTCTTGCCCATGCCTGTTAATGATTCATTTTTATTCATTTATTTTCCTATTGTCTGCAGAAAAAATGCAGGCAGAGTTGTTCAATGGAATGGAGTTCTTTTCCAGCTGGCTCAGAACTACTACACCGACTTTTCCCACGCTTCCTTCCTACTGAAGCCTTTGTGATGAGTGCTGGTTGCTCCAGGATGTGCAAGGTATGTAGGGGCCAATCAGGGACGGTTGTGAGCCCCTTGATGTACCAAGGACTTTTTGATTAGGAAAAACAAAACCAACGTTAGACATCTTGAGTTCCAATTAGGAAATTCTTGCTCCTGGAGAAGTAAAAGCTAACTCCAAACTCTTTCCCGTACCCTACCAGGACCTTAGTATTTTCTGGTTTGCAACTCTTGTATTAAAAAGCTTTCCCTTTCAAATGTTTGCTTTTGAGTTGTAACCTCTAACAATTAGTTTTCTGCCAGTGTCATTGATTTCAGTTAACTAGAAAAAGCACGTTTGAAGTAAAAAGCACAATGTAGTTTGAATGTAGAAATTGATTAGTTCTAACAGGATATTTTTCTTATTCAATTGATGGTAGACTCTCATTGGCACATCTTGGAACCAAAAATGTCTCACAGTGATGGCTCCCTGCACCCTTCTGGCACTTAAAATGCTGGCACAAAAAGCCCTGTCTTGCCAAGTTCTGACCTCTGAGAAAGACATTGGACACTCTAAGACATTACTAAGAAAAATACCAATCTATGTCCCTGCTTGCTTGGATATTATGAACTTCTGAGGCCACTACCACCCTCTCTGGGACTGCCAGTTTGCATGGAAACACATCTATGGCATCACATCCCACCATTCTGAATGTCTTTTCCAAGGACATCAGGACTGGAGAGAAATACAGTTGAGAATACTTAATTATCAAATTCTCTTTTAAGTTTAATTAGCATACATCAAACATATCTTGGGCCCCCCAGTTGTAAAACACCTGTTTTCATTCCCAAGATTTCTCTTTTCCTTTAAAAATAGTGACATGATTCCCTCTGGGTCCTCCAGAAGTGAGTCAGCCAGCTCGTGTTATCAATGTCATTCGCTATCTCTTCCTTTTCTCCTTCCCATCATTTGGACAGTTGACCGTTGACCCTGATGAAATCCATCATCCACTTCTAGTCTTAGGAAAAGTTCCCGGAAACATTGTGGAAGGGAGAAAGTTCAAAGGTAAAGCATTGGTGCAAATGAAGCTTTGGATTACCTGTGGGTTTTGATAAGCTCTTCCACTCCTCACCCCCTGAAAAGCACAGGTAAGTCGGTCGAATGACTCAGAAACACGTCCACGTTCCAGGACGCATTTCCAGGAGCAGCGGGCTACAGTTTCTGTCTCTGCTGGTGCGCTGTCCCCGAGCCCCACAGGGGTGCAGCCTTCCCCGCAGTTACTGTCCCTTCCGGTGGGGGGTGGGGCGTGAGGCAGTGGTCACAGACACCTGGCAGTTACACAAGTGCACACAGAACATGGCAGCGAGAGAGCAAGAGCTAAAAAGATTCTGGTTTGGACCCAAATCACTAGTCATTTCACTTCATGGAGAAAAGCAAGTGCCTTGGAAGCTGACATTATTTACAATGCTCAGAGTTTCCAGATGCCCACCCAAAGCCGAGGGCCACCACGCAGCAGGGACAGTTCAATGAACTATGTACAGAATTTACAAGGAAGTTTACATAATAGTCAACATTCCATTACCAAGTGTACCTTGTTGTTTACTTGTCTGCGTTCAGAAAACGGAGATAGTTTTGTTTGTCCTCCGCATCCCAGTAACTGCTGATTGAACCACCATGAACAAATGCTGGCACATGCCTTTTGCTTCCCTCTGGGATAAACGATTACACTTTGATTAGAAAAAAAAATGTGGCATATCACCCTTTGGTCAGATACTATTCAAAATTGTCCGTATAAGAAATCTTGAAGATAGTTTCCTTCTAGCATTATAAATATACCTTATTTTTTTTTTGTTGAACTTGGCAAATTTTAATTGCGCTCTTTTTTGAAATGAATATTTATAAAGTAGTCATTGATTTTAGAAAGTTGGAATTTAGTCAACATTTCTGTGTGTTGTACATACTGTTTGTCTAAGGAAAGTCTACTCTGGATCCCTAAACCAAACTTTGTTCTCCGCACCACATTTTTCTCTTGGCACTTTCAAAATCCTTCACTGATTGTAATGCACAATAAGATGGTTTGTATGAAAACACGTATCATTGAATCAGCAGAATGACCATCCAGTCTGCTGTTTCTATTTGGCAATGTAGAGAATGGAGGCAACAGTCTTGGGTAATTCAAGCCAAACACATCTTTACCTGGGTCTTTGCTTCATGAAGCTGGTAAGGGTAACCCACGTCACCCCTGACATGTTAAGCCAAACAACATGAGTGGAAGGGATGAATGTGTCGTCATCACTGTCCAGTGAAAGATGGGATGCATGCTGGGTTTCACAGGTTACGTTTATGACACAACATATGTCACAGTTTATGGATTGTGAACATGGGGTCCCCTGGACATGACGGTAGCATAAGAGAGTCCATACAATTTTCAGCCTCGCTGCCACTTCAGTAATGAAGGAGATTATGGCTATTTTCATGGCAAAAAGAAAATAACCAAATAATAGTTGAACAGTAGTAACCCCTGTTTTAGGCATGGGTCTGAATCTTTCAGCAACAGGATCCGTGTGAGGGCACTTAAGAATGTCTAACAACTCTCCTGTTTTATGTACACCATTTTGGGCAAAACAAGGGAGAGAGGCAGAGAAGGACGGGTGTGTTTCCATGCATTTTTCAGCCTGGAGGAAGAGTGGGTGGGGTCCAAGGAGGGGAGGGTTCAGCTGGGAGGCGTCCAGAAGAAAGAAGTGGGAAGAGAGGTCATTAAACAGAAATATGGCAGCTTCTCAATTTTTTTTTTTTGGCTGCCAGGGCCTCTAAAATCAGAGCTATTTAACAGGACTTGCATGATGGTGGCTGGGACCTCTTACCATCCGGAGGGCCAGACAGTGACACCATTTCATGCCTGATAGAATATTCAGGCTTACGAATTTTACAAAGGTTAATATATAAGAATTCAAAATGTTCTTTTTTTTTCCTGTTAGAGATACATTTTCATCTACAAGCATAAAATTCTTTAGACTTTTAAGGCAAGATAAAAAAATAATAAAAATATAAATTACCTCAATCTTTTCCAAGAAGAATGATCTAAACGGATAAAGAAAAATTGTTTTGTTAAGGAACATGGATTATGGGTACTTCCTTTCTGATTTAGCATTTCACCTCTAAAAACTTTTAAAGAGCTTTGACATCAGAATGATTTATTCCTGTTAGGCATTAGCCAGAAGTCTCCCTTTCTGTGTTTAAAATAGATGGCTACACAGTGGTTCCTGGGCGGTCGTTGGAAATATTAACCTTACAGTCATTTGGGGGATTTTTACAATGGCAGAGCATCTCACCTGCCAAGGAACTAATTAGTTTCAAAATATTTATCCCCAGAAGCTAAAGATTTCCTTGACCAGGGGATTGCGAGTATACAATTAAAACCCGAATGAAAATTTGGTCCCCGTAACCCTATTAATTTCTTATGAAACCATTGAGACGATTTTCCCAGTTAAAGCAGAGTTTTTACATTTTTACTACCGTATGTTGACTACAGCCATAACCATTCATTTATTCTGGGATTCTCTTTTCCTCTTGCTTTCTAGAAGAATATCTTACAACTCTCTCTCCTTGGGCTCATCGATAGGAATTCAGCCTTATCTTTCAACGCAGACTATAATTTCTAGCAGCTGATGCTATTGTAAACATGGACCCTCATCACAGCCTTAGGGAGAAAGCCAGGTCTTTAAGTGAGGCAACCATCCTATTATTTCCTCAACCCTTATCTTACACCCAAGGAGTAGGTCCCAATCGCCTCCATAATTGATTGGTAAACTCAGGGTCTCACACAACCATGCAAATAAAGATACAGAATTCTTTGATGCTCAGCTGAAGAAAATAAAAAAGCAATGGGTCTTTAATGACATAAATGGTATGAGTCTCATCTGCAGCTGGTTAGAGCGATTTAGAATCATGTGCTGGGGTACTCAGAGACGCCCCTCCTATGATGACCATGACCAAAGCAACCTATGAACAGAGATAAGGCAGAGCAGTGATGACAGCGATTAATGAGTGTAGCTAGGGTCTGGTGTAAATGTTTGAAGGCCCAGTGAGTTTGTCATTGTTGTTATCTGTGGTTTTGCCCTTTTGAAGGTTTCCTTTAAAATAGAAATCTGGCCTCAGAGAAGCCTGACACCAAAATGGGTGCAATGTGCATTTCCTGAAGCAGTCGTTTCCTATTTTGGAATGCAGAGCTCAGAGAGCAGAGCCATAAGGGGCCAGTTGACGCTGGTGCAACTAGCCTATCACCATTAGAAACTGCTCTCTGGAAGGCTTAAGAAATATATACTATTTGATTTAAGATTTGGCAGTTCAGGTAACTGCCCAGGCACCCTTTTCACAGCAGATAAGTCTTGCCTTCTTCATGGAAAGAGCAATATTTTTCTCAAGCAAAAATTGCTCACGATCCCCATCTTTGAAGCCCTCTTCTCCCACCCCCCTTCCTCTCACTCTCTCTGGAGCAGGAACCAGGGAAATGTGATGGCATGGCTTCATGTCAGCGTCAAGTGATTCCAGGCTAATGAATGAGTTCAGGGCTGTTCATTTGAAATAGTTAAAAAAAAAAAAAGTCATTAACCCCCAAAATCCTCATTCTCAAGAAGAAAGGAAAAATGTTCTCAATGGTTACCAGGGTGGAGTCTAATGTTAATTTTAAATCAGCCTGGAAGTCTGAGAAAGAATATTTTTCAGAATGTCCGGCTCAATGGGGAGGTGAAACTGGCAAGATTGGGTTTGCATGACCTCCACCAGTGCCTGCCAATCCTCCCTCCTCTTCCTCGAGCAGAGCTGAGAGAATTAGGGGTGGGAGGAGTCTTTCTCTTCTTTGTTTCCTTCCTGGAAATCTGTAACTGGTCAATGGCTTTGTGTGTTTTTTCTTCTGAGATCCTGGAAATTGTGTTGTTGTTTTTGGCAGTATGAGACTGTTACAGTTTACCAGGAAGCAGCTTGCACAGAGAACTAGGCCCTCTTTTCATTCTTATTTTAAAAATGAAGCAATAAAATCCAGGGCAACTAGGAAGGACTGCTCAAGAGCTGCCTACCTAACGTCTCTCTTCGTGGGTGTTTGTAAACATGGCAATTACAGAGCTCGAAAGAGCTGATAACCTGGACCACAGTAGACTGGAAAAAAATAGTGTTGTTGTTTTCCTTTTTTGAAGTAAACATGGTGCAGTAATAAAATTGATATGCAAGACCTAAAACCAATTAGATGGCTGAATCTCTTACCTCAAAAACACAGCAGTCTCGCTGCTGGGGACCTGTGGGGTTAAAACTCAAAGGAGGAAAGCAGTCGTTTCCGAACCCTTAGGACAGACCTTAGTGTACATAGTAAAGCCAATACACGACGTTGAACAGAGAAAAGGTGATGGGGAAAAACATTCGGGACCACTTGTCTATGGAGTTCACATCAGTCAAGTCGGGGATCTTGACTTTGAGCTGCGAGGCGCGCCTGCGGATGCGCCCCTTGCCGTGCGCGTGGCGGTCCAGCGGGTGCCCGTAGGCCTCGCGGGTGGCCCGGGGCTTGCGGTAGTGGATGCTGGCGCTGTCGTAAGAGTACATGGTGGTGTTGGGGTCGCTCATGCCCGTGAGCACTTCCGAGCCGCTCGTCTCGTTCCTGATCTCCAGGGTGCTGAGGATAATGTTGCCGTGGGTGTCGACCTGACGGAGAAAGAACATGCTCAGGCACAACTGCCGGGATATTCGCTTGTTTTCAATAACCTGTAACTGATGACAACGCATGGGGTTCATCTAACACGGTCAAGCAGTCATCTTGCTCTGCGTGCCTTCTGGATCTGGGGCTGAACTGTCTATCTATCTATTATCTATCTATCTATCTATCTATCTATCTATCTATCTATCTATCTATCTATTATCTATCTATCTATCTATCTATCTATCTATCTATCTATCTATCATCTATCTATCATCATCTACCTATCCTCTGCCTATCTACCATTTTCTTCATCCATCCATCCATCCATCCATCCATCCATCCATCCATTGATCTCCACCCACAAAACACGTGTATGTGTGTATATATGCATAAACTATATATTTATACCTGTATTTATATTTATATACTATTTTTGTCAATAACTACCACTTATTAAATCCATAGAGGTACATACAGGGTGTCCCAAAAAATGTATACACACTTAAACAGCTGATAGCTAAATTTTGAAAATAAGATGTATTTTAATAAACACTACCTTTATAATTGTTCAAAGTATATGTATACATTTTTGGGGAACAGCCGTATATACATATATTGTTTATCTATATGTATGTATATACACATATGGTATTTTGTTGTTGTTGTTGTTGTTGTTACAAAGGTGGCACATAGAAACTTTTAAAACTAGAAACAGGAAACAAAAAATAAAAGGTAAATATCCATTATATCACCTCGGAGTCCATTATTTTTAACATCTTGCTAGCCTCCCACTCTTTTTTTCTGTTCATATATATTTACACACACAGATTCTCTGGGTGTATTTTGCTTTGCAACCCACTTTTGTCAGTTAGCAATATAACCTGGTAATCTTTCCATGTTAATAAGTATTCCTGTGATATCATTTATTAATAGCTGATATGGACAAACTATAATTGAATTAATATATTGTTAGATGTCAAGGCTTGTTTTACTTTCGTAGTATCATGTAAACAAGCCTTCAAGGAACATATTCAAGCTAAATCTTTGTGCAAGTCCTTAATTATTTCCTCTGGCTAAAGCCATGAAACCTAACCTTGAGACCTTCTGACTACAGGCGAACCTTGGAGGGGCTCACACATAAAGGAAAGCCTGGGATTTCACTGCATAGACATGGATTAAGGGACCCTCTCCTTCCTTCCTGCAGTGCCTTGCTTATCAACCACAACTGTTGTTTTTAAATTCTGAGGACACATGTCCTGGGAAGATAGTAGTGAACAAAACAGGCAAGTCCTTGAACTGTGGGTGCTTACATTCTTAGGGAGAAAAACGTTATCACATGGGAAACAGTATGGAGGTTCCTCAGAAATGTAAAAATAGAGCTACCATATGACCCAGCAATTTCACTTCTGGGTATTTAGTTGAAGAAAATGAAAACAGTAACTCAAAAAGATATCCGTATCCCATGTTCATTTCAACAGTATCTATAATAATAAAAGTGTAATATGCTAATTAGACTGGACATCCTTCCGGGGCTGCTGCTGCCTCGGCCCTCGGAGCTCCTTGCATGAATTTTGTGCATCAAGTCTCTAGTTTACTATAACAACCTGTGTCCATGGATGAATGGATAAATAAATAAATTATCCTATATAGATGAATGGATAAATAAATAAATTATCCTATATAATAAAAGCCTAATATGATAAGTGTCTGACTGTTCAACCAGTGACATGCACTGACCACCAGGGTGCAGACGCTATGACCAGTAAGTTAGCTTGCTGCTGGGGTCTGGCTGATCAGGACTGGGCAAGATTGGCTGGACACACCCTGGAGCCCTCCCGCAGTCCCTCCCCGGCTGGCCAATCTTCCGCGGTCCCTCCCTGGCCTCTAAAATATTTCTTTCAATTAATTTTCTCTCAATGTGCACAAATCTGTACACCAGGCCTCTAGTATATATATAATTCAGTCATAAAAAAGAATGAGCTCTTTCCATTTTCTACAGCATGAATGGGCCTTGAGGGTATGATGTTAAGTGAAATAAGTCATACAGATACCAAATACCAAATGATTGCACAAAAAACAAAAAGCCAAGATCTCAGAACAACCCAAGCTCACATAAAGAGAAGCAATTGGCAATTGCCAGAGGTGGGGGGATGGGAGGTGGATGAAATGGGTCAAAAGATAGACTTCCAGTTATAAATAAACTAGAGGCCTGGTGCATGAAATTTGTGCACTCGGCGGGGGGGGGGGGGGGGCGGAGGGGGTGTCCCTCAGCTCAGCCTGTGCCCTCTTGCAGCTTGGAGTCCTCGGAAGATGCCTAACTGACAGCTTAGGTCCACTCCCCACCCGCTCCCCGCAGGGAGCAGGCCTAAGCCAGCAGTCTGAAATCCTTAGTGCTGCCACGGAGGTGGGATAGGCTCCTGCCACTGCCACTGCACTCACCAGCCATGAGCCCAGCTTGTGGCTCAGCATTGCTCCCTGTGGGAACTCAATGACCCACCAGGATGCAGCTCCTGCCTTGAGTGTCTGCCCCCTGGTGGTCAGTGTGTGTCATAGCAATCAGTTGTTCTGCAGTTCAGTCAATTTGCATATTAGCCTTTTATTATATAGGACTAGGGGTCCCTCAGCCCGATCTGCACCCTCTCCAATATGGGACCCCTTGGGGGATGTCCAACTGCCGGTTTAGTCCCTATCACTGTGGGATTGGGCCTAAGCCAGCAGTTGGACATCCCTCTCACAATCTGGGACCACTGGCTCCTAACTGCTTGCCTGCCTGCCGGCCTGATCACCCTAACTGCTCTCCCCTGCCAGCCTGATCGCCCCTAACTGCCTCTGCCTTGGCCCTGCCACCGTGGCTTTGTCTGGAAGGACATCTGGAAGCACATTATCCTTTTATTAGTATAGATTAGTATAGATAAGTCATGGGGATGAAATGTACAGCATGGCAGCTATGGTTAATAATACTGTATTGCATATTTGAAAGTTGCTATGAGAGATCACAAAAATTCTTATCACAAGAAAAAAAAATTCTGTAAATATGTCTGGTGATGGATGTTAACTACATTTGTGATGATTTCATGATATATACAAATATCAAATCATTATTTTATATACTTGAAACTCATATAATGTATGATGATTATACTTCAATAAAAATACAATAAAATAGAAATTATGTGAAACCTTAACATCTTAAATAGAACTGGTCAGAGGAAAAAAAAAAGCAAAACTGAAGTTGTGCAACGAGAAGAAAGTCTACCTCACAACTGTAACATAGAATCCCGCCCCAGCCTCCAGCCTGCCTTATAGATTTTGGACTTGCCGTTTTCCACAACCACATGAGCCAATTCCTTAAAATAAATCTCTTTTTGTGTGTAAGTTTGTTCTGTTTCTGTTGGTTCCCTTTCTCTGGAGAACCCTGAGTGATAGAAAGGCTAGCGTAAAATTCATAAGGGTGATTTAAATTTTTTTTAATTGATTGATTAAGATATTACATATGTGTCCTTAACCCCCCCCATTACCCCCCCCCACCCCCCAATAATGCCCCCACCCCCCTGGTGTCTGTGTCCATTGGTTAGGCTTATATGCATGCATACAAGTCCTTTGGTTGATCTCTCCCCCTTACCCCCACCCTCATCATAAGGGTGATTTTTAAATGTCTAAAATCCACAAAACATTGATCTGATGGCTGTGTTTTATCCCTCAGTGGAAACCCTATGCAAACATGCAATTCATTTTCTATCTTGGGTCTATCCTTTCTCCCACCCTCTCACTCTCTGTCTCCCTCATCCTCTCCTCTCTGCCCCAGCAATATCCCCTCAACAGTGCCTTAGGCTGTGAAAAATGTTGCCACTCACTGAATATAATTGTTCCGGATATTTCAAATATATAAACATAGCAGAACTCATTTCAGTGTAATTGGAATAAAATATAATCTTGTTTTCAGTGGCAGTTTTAAAGCCCTGTTGAGAAATACCTCCAGGCTCAATCTACTTTGCAAACAGAAAATCATTTCCTTCTTGCTAACTGATTCAATTAGATTCATAGTCACTAAGTGTGTCTGAAGCACAGAGCAGGAAGCCGAGTGAAGTGACGCTGGCCACAGACTGAGCTGCCCTCCAGAAGCCTGCAGTCTATGCAGTGCAGCTGTCCAGCGGAATGGCCGCTCCCCCTGCAGAGAACAGAGAGCCACACAGCCCAGCTTCCATCTGCCCATCCCACTCCTATAATGCACCATGTTTACGCTGTTGCTGTTACTCATTTGTTCTTACCAGGGCTGCCCACCCTCAATCCCTTGGTATCAAATTCCTAAAAAATTTTTTGGGGTGGGTATAAAGGGAATCAGAGGCTTTGCAGGAGACGATTTACATGTCTCTTTACTTGTCTTGACAACTACAGGCAGAATTGGAAACTTTAATATTCCTAGAAGCAATAAAAGGTTAAGCATAAACTTACATAAATCTAAACACCGCATACATTACTCAAGAAATAGACAAGAGCCCTGACCGGTTTGGCTCAGTGGATAGAGCGTCGGCCTGCAGACTGAGGGGTCCCGGGTTCGATTCTGGTAAAGGGCATATACCTTGGTTGCAGGCACATCCCCAGTAGGGGGTGTGCAGGAGGCAGCTGATCAATGTTTCTCTCTCATCGATGTTTCTAACTCTCTATCCCTCTCCCTTCCTCTCTGTAAAAAATCAATAAAATATATTTTAAAGAAATAGAGAAGATAAAAGATGAAGATAAAATGAAACAAATGCCCATTTTCCAGAACATTGCTCAGGTAGACACATTTACCCTGGATCTCTTTATTTCCCTCACTTCTCTCATTCAGTGGATTAGCAGATCCTATGGCTCTGTTTTGGAGAAGTAGATTCTGACCACTTCTCGCCACCGTCAACTCTTGATGCCTAATTGATCTCCCTCTTTCCAGGAATGAGCCCTCTGGTCTTTTCTCTGCATATCAGCTGGAGTTATACTTTTAAAATGTAATAGAGATCATGTCTCCTCTGTTTGGATCTTCTAGCTACTTCCCAAGAATAAAATAAATAGAATAGAATAAAACCCGTATTTCCCATTTGAATCCACAAAGCATCCTGTGATTTGGCTCCTGCAGGCACCTCTGCCCTCTTTTCCTACCACTCTACTCTGCCCCTTGAACTCTCTGCTCCAGTCATGTTGTCCTTTTGTTGGCTGTCCCTTGATGCCTTAAGTCCTCAGGGTATTTTTCACCTGCTGTTCCCTCTCTCCTGGAATGCTCTTGCCCAGGTTGTTACCTGGCTAGCTTCCCATCATTTTCTTCACCACAGTTATCATCATCTACCATTAGATCATGTATCTACACAATTGTTGATGACCTCAACTGAAATGTAAGTTCTAGGAGAACAGCTGCTTTTTTGTTGCTGTTGCTGTTCATCATTGTATATTTCCCTTGCTCTTCCAGAACCAAGCCAAGATACTCCAAAGGAGGGGCTGACAAATGTCTGAAGAATATGGAACTCTGAGACTCAGACTTGGCGCCATCTCTCCGAGCTCTGTTTGAGTTTCAATGGCCCAGGACTTCTGCAAACTATAGGAGGAGCACCAGCCCAGCCTGAGGCGCGAGGGAAAACATCAGTCAAGAGCTGCCTCTGGGCAACAAGCCAAAGCAAAGGTTCCACAGAGTGAAAACATGGCAATTTGGGAAAATTATGTTCTAATTCTGGAGCCCAGTGCTGTTGGTGAAGGGGAGAGGGATAAGAAATGAGGCAAAACATAGGGAACTCATACAACTTAACAAAAAGAAGATAAACAATCCAATCAAAAAATGGGCAAAGGATCTAAATAGACACCTTTCAAAAGAGGACATTCAGAAAGCCAAGAGACATATGAAAACATGCTCAAAGTCACTAATCATCCGAGAGATGCAAATCAAAACAACAATGAGGTACCATCTCACACCTGTCAGAATGGCCATCATCAACAAATCAACAAAGGACAAGTGCTGGAGAGGATTTGGAGAAAAAGGAACACTTGTGCACTGCTGGTGGGAATGCAGACTGGTGCAGCCACTATGGAAGGCAGTATGGAGGTTCCTCAAAAAATTGGAAATGGAACTCCCATTTGACCCTGTGATCCCACTTCTAGGAATATATCCCAAGAAACCAGAAACACCAATCAGAAAGGATATATGCACCCAGATGTTCATAGCAGCACAATTCACCATAGCTAAGATCTGGAAACAGCCTAAGTGCCCATCAGTAGATGAATGGATTAGAAAACTGTGGCACATCTACACGATGGAATACTATGCTGCTGTTAAAAAGAAGGAACTCTTACCATTTGCAACAGCATGGATGGAACTGGAGAGCATTATGCTAAGTGAAACAAGCCAGTCAATGAAGGAAAAATACCACATGATCTCACTCTTTCATGGATAATTAAGACCATTACAAACTTTTGAACAATAATAAATACAGTGGCAGAGCTGCCTCAAACTGATTGTCGGACTGCAGTGGGAAGGCCAGGGAGGGTTGGGGGACAGGAGGGAGGGGAGTAAGAGATCAACCGAAGGACTTGTATGCATCCATATAACCATAACTAATGGACATAAGACACTGGGGGGTAAGGGAGGACAGGGGCTTGTCAAGGGCGGGGGGGAAAAAGGACACTTATGTAATACCCTTTGTAATACTTTTAGCGAAAAATAAAATAAAATAAAAAAAAGAAATGAGGCAAAAGAAGAAAGCAGAATGAAACCATGGTGGACCTTGTATCCCACATTAAGGAGTCTGGATCTTTTCCTCCAGGCAAAGAGTCTGAGATGGATTATGGTGAATGCCTATTGGTTTGACATACCTGGTACTATCCCACCTTCCTGAAAACATTGCCCTGACAGTCTTTTGGTGCATGTTATTGAGGTGAGCTTCAGGGATCCGTATGTTAACGTGAGCCTTTAATGTTTTTCATCTTTCTGGTCAGAAGAATTAATTTTGTCCTGAGAATATAACTCTCTCTTGGGACTTTTTCAGTGTAATTAAATGATGGAAGAAAGTACTTTTGCGTGATGACCATGTGAGAAGAGTCTACTGTAAATAAAGCCAATATAAAGGAAAGCAGAATTATGAGATGAAGAGAGGTGCTATCTAATGACACTGTTTGAATATCTGGATATAGCCACATGTGAACCCATTAGTTATACTGGCTCAAAAATCCTCCTCTCCCTTTCTGTTTCTTAAGCCAGTTAAGTAAGTTTGATTTATTTCTTGTTTACCAAAATAATCCTAATTGTGTGTAGAAGAAAATAAGCAATAGACACCAGACAGAAAATAAGAAAGAGATAGAGAAAGAGACAGATGAGATGAGATAGTTGAGATGTGTGTGTGTGTGTGTGTGTGTGTGTGTGTGTGAGAGAGAGAGAGAGAGAGAGAGAGAGAGAGAGACTTGGAAATTATTATTTGACATTTGACTGTCAAAATTAGATAGGATTAAGCAAAGGCTGACCCAAGTCAGATTTGGGCAGGGATTTGAGGGCCAAAGATCATGAACTCTCAACACAGATTTATCTGCAATTCCAGATGCTAGTCAGAATAGCCAAAGTTTCATCAAAGGCTGAGGGAAGTGTCCTAGTGGCTTAAGGGCGATGCAGTGATGTGGGGCCCTGGGCCTAGGCTCAAAGGCTAGTATAGATATCCAGCTGTTGCAAGCTAGACTTAAGGAGAGAGCTGTTTACTTTCATATGCACTTTGTACCTTAGAATTAGTCATAATACAAAGCTGATTTACATTTACAAATTTGTCTAGAAGTACAGGTGTCTAAAATGTAGATGACTCACCACAGAGAATAAAAATCTGGAGAAAAGAGTCCAGATTACAGTATCAATATCTAATTTGAAGGGAAAATTCTGTTTTGTTTTTTGTGTTTTTTTTTTTTTACTTCTGGGGTTGCAAATGCACATTTGGTATGAATCTTTGGCAGATCCTACTCATGTCCTCCATGACTTAAAATGATTTTGAATCAGTCTCTGATCAAAGATCATCCATGTAACAACCATTTAATTTTAGGTTGATCTGTTGCCAAATGGGCAGGCAATATGGCCAGTAGATACAACCATATATGTTCCAGGTGAGTATAAAAGTGGCCCAGGACCAGAAGTGGCTTTCTTACAGTCTCATTGTATTATGAAATGTGTCTTTCAAAACTCTAAATACCATCTCTAGTTTCAAATGATGCCTGAGGGGTTCATGAATCTACAGCCGTTATCACCTTGGAGGCTGAAACTCTCCTAATGTCTGGATTCAGCATCTGTACTCATATAAAAAGATGCTTCAGTGTGGCTGGCAGCAAAATAAATCAAGACAAAGCAAGCTCTTCTGAGGCTTCAGTAGAGCTGCCCCTTGACATGACTGCCCAGCTAAGGCCATCAAAAGTAACGTGTAATAAATGATCAATGCCACTCTATGCTCCAGGGCACCAAGGCAAATATTAGGGAGCCCTCAGATGAACATTCTCTGGGACCACAGCACATATGTCATTTGAATTCAATGGTGTACAAGTATCTAAAAGGAAAGAAAAGCATCAACCAACCATTAAATGAAAGGAAAAACCAAATTTTTTCTAGTTTTAAAAATTCAACCAGGGGGTAGCATTTTTAAATACCACACAGGTTGCATCATTATCTTCTCTCCTGGAGATGATACACTGAACAGATGAAGTAATACATTTGTGTTGTTATTGGCACACTGTCTGTCTGAGCCCCTGGTTTTAGAAGAGGCCAAGGAAGTTGGGATCTGGAAAAGCTGAGCAGCTGCAGGGATGATTATAAGTTGCCCGAGATGGAAACACCGTGTTACTATTCCATACAAATATGAAGAAGGTTACAAAATCTTAGCCATGACACTCCTTTAAAGATTATATCTATCTGAAGTCATATGACACTATGATTCTCAAAGAATGGCAGAGGTTGATATAAAACATCTTTAGGAAATGTTAAAAATCAAAGTGATAAAAACAGTAAGAAAGGGCAGAAATTAAAGGGACTATAGTCTCTTTTTCTTACTTTTATGACTATATAAGGATTTTATAAGACATTATGATGTACTACTTAATACCTTGTGTGATATCTAAGAACTCATCTTGAACAATTACTATTTGGTATTTTCTCTGTTCCAGGAAAGAACAATAAACATAATAGAGTGCCTACCCTTGGGAAGCCTATCTATCATAATAAAAGTGTAATATGCAAATTGGCCGAATGATTGAACAGCAGAATGACCATCCGGACGACCTTCTGGACGACCACGCTATGACACGCACTGGGGCCAGGCCAGCCAAGGCGGGTGTGATGTGATTGGTTGGGGGGCCCTGCCATCGCCCCACAATTGCCCCGCAGAGGGAGGCCCAGGCCACTGGCCAGCAATGCTGTGGCGGGTGTGTGGGGCTGGCCAGCGATCACCCCGCAGAGGGAGGCCCAGGCCAGTCAAGTGATCGCACCCCATGGCTGTTGTCCACAGAGGGAGGTGACCAGTGGCAGGGGAGGGGAGGCAGCGCTGCACAGATGGGAAGCAGTGGCAGCGGCAGAGGCGGGGCCAGCTGCCGGCAGCTGGGGGAAGGAAAGCCCCGATAGGCCCTGATCGGCCCTGATCGCCTGCCAGGCCTAGGGACCCTACCTGAGGGGTCCTGGATTGTGAGAGGGCGCAGGCCAGGCTGAGGGATACCCTCCCCCGATGTGCAAATTTCATGCAACGGGGCCTCTAGTACTCTAATAATGAGTTAGGCATTAAAAGATAACTACACAGATAAATATATACTCAATAGAGGTCAGGTACACGAAATTCGTACACTGGGGGGGCAGGGGGCTCAGCCCAGCCTGCACTCTCTCGCAGTCTGAGATCCCTCGCTCCTTACTGCCCACCTGCTCACTGCTCCTCGCTGCTCCTTAGCACTGCTGTGGAGGCAGGAGAGGCTCCCGCCACCATCGCTGCGCTTGCCAACAGTGAGCCTGAGCCTGGCTTCTGGCTGAGTGGCGCTCTCCCTGTGGAAGGGCACTGACCACCAGGGGAAGCTCCTGTGTTGAGCGTCTGCCCCCTGGTGATTAGTGTGCATTATAGCAACTGATCATTCTGGTTGTTCTGCCGTATTGGTTGCTTAGGCTTTTATTATTTAGATAATTGTGATAAGTCCCATGGAGGAAGAACACAGGAAGTCATGAGGATAAATAATAAGGGTGCCAACTGCAAACTAACAGAAGGTTGTCAGTTAAGGCATCCCTTGAGTTAGTAGCATTTATGGAAAGAACTGGTACATTGGAAAAGTTGAGAGAAGGCCAATATTGTCTTCAATTTTACTAATTCTTTCTTCTGCTGTATAAAATCTGGTACTAATCCATCTAATTCTTTTTCAATTCTATAATTTCCATTGGTTCTTTGTTACAGTTTCTTTTATTTTTCTCCTGAGACTCACCATCTCTTCATGTATTTTATTAATCTTTTTCTTTGGTCTTTATTTTAACCATTAAACAAATATTGTAGATTCCTGAAAAGTTTCAAAAATAGCAGAGAGGTTCCATGTGGCCTTCACCCAGTTTCTCCCCGTCACTAACTCCTGGCAACCACTAATCTGTTCTCCATCTTTATAATTTTATTTCAGGAGTGTTAGATAAATAGAACCATACAATATGTAATCTTTTAATACTCAGCATAATCCTCTTGAGAGCTATCCAAGTTGATGCATGTATCAATAGTTCATTATTTTTATATTATATATATTATAATATATTTTTATATTATATATATTATACTAGAGAGGGAGGAAAGGAGAGAGAGCGGGAGGGAGAGGGAGAGAAAGAGAGAGAGAGGAACATTGATGTGAGAATAAACATCAATTATTTGCCTCCCATACATATCCTGACCAAGGATCGAATCTGCAACCTAGAAATGTGCCCTGACCAGGAATTGATCCCACAACCTTTTTGGTGTATAGGAGGATGCTCCAACCAACTGACCCAGCCAGCTTAGCTAGATGGGAACATTTAAATTATTTATTAGCCAGTCAGTAAGTTCTCTTCAGAGCAATATATATTACCTGTATACATCTAGATATGATATAATATATTAAGTTTTTTTCCTGTCTTTATTTTTCCCTTAGCACCTTAGAAAATTCTCATATCCTAGTCTGGAATCATGGCAAATGCTCCACAAAACTGGTTAAATTTTGTTTTATAATCTTTTTATTTTACTGAAATAAATAGATTTCAGTTTGCTTGACCTTTCCATTTAATTACTCTCTATAGAACATTGCTTTTCTAGCCAATTGAAGGCATTTTCTCCTTTGTACCTTCACAGTTCTACCTATCTTTTAAGTGTCTACCCAGTTCATATGTTCTGAATTTTCCTACCAGTTCTACTCTGCCATTTTATATAAGGCATTCTTTATGTTACATCAGTTATCAGCCATTCCAAGCTATACAGAGTACTAGCTAATAGAGTGCAACTGAGATGGGGATGGGAATAGAAAAGAGGTGGCCTTGAAAACTATGGCTAAAATACTTCCATAGCTATTAGGGCTGCAATCAGACAGTGGGAAGCTTCTTCCTTTCAGATATATTCCTCAAAATAAATGCCATCCGGCCTCATTTTATAATCCCATCACCTCATAGGAGTATACTTTTCTTTCCCAGCAAGATTAGAGGATTCTTGAGGGCAAGTATCATGCCTATTCCTTCACTGTTAGCATCCAGTTTAGTGTTTCACACAAGAATAAAAATTTATTTGAATGCATTGGTTGGAATTTTGACCATGTGGCTGAGTCTGCATGTTTCCTTTGCTTATAACTTTCTAATTATCTGGCAGTGCTTGTCCAAATTTGAGATCTTACGAAAGAGCATGAAGATACACCTTGAAGACTCATAGTCTGGCTTCTGCCTGATTCTCCAGCCACATTTCATAGTCTATTTTCTCTCTCACTTACTGTGCTCTTACTACATTGGTTTTCTCTCAGTACTTTACGACATCTAGCAATTCCTGACTCAGAGCCTCGGTACTTATTTCCTTTGCCTACATGGGACAGGGTATGGTTGTTGCTTCTTATCTCTGAGGTCTCAGATCAAATGATAATTCCTCAAAGATGACTTCCTGGTCACCTGATTAAAGTCCCCTGTTGCCTCAACCTGAACCAAAACATGCTCATCCCCATTACTGTTTTTACTTTCTTCATAGCATGTACCTGTACCTGAAATTATCCTCTTAATGCTGCTTTGTGTGTATATTGCCTGTCTCCCCACGCTAGACTCTAAACTCCATGAGGGCAAGGAACTTTGTCCCATTCAGAGCAGTGCTCAGAACACTGGTTAAATGGATGGATATTTGAGTTGTCACCCTGTGTGCCGTCTTGAAAACAATTTGTAGTGAATACAGTATTTCAAAGTACATAATTTTAAACTGATTCCAGTAAAAATGGCATAGAAGAAGAGACTACAGAGATGTTTTAAAAGAATAAACAGTGCATTAATTTTCATTTAATTCCACCCACTGGGAGTATAAGTCATAAGATTGACTAATAAACAGCAAAAAGAAAAAGAGTGACAATATCTTGTATATAATGATAATAGCTAATACTTACTGAGTACTTACTATGTTCTAGGATTTGTTTTAAATAATGGACTTAAAAAACACCTCATTTAAGTTCTTATAACAAGTCTGATATAGGTATGCCATAATCATTTCCATTTATGGATGATGATATTTAGAACTGACATTAGATGAGGAGTTACATAGGTTGATTGGCCTGAAGTTATAAAGCCAGTGACTGGCAGAGCTGGGAATCTAATACAAGCAATTTGATTCCAAACTGTGTTTATAACCACTGTGCTCTATTGTCTCATTTCCACTTCCAGAGTACAGTGCTTATTCACTTTAGTTCTCATTTATTTATCAAGCACCTGGAATTATTCTTTTGCATATAGTTTTACTGCTATGTAGTTTAGAATAAAGAATAATGAACTTGAGGTTGAATTTTAGGTCCAGGTGTGATATTAATATATGTAAACATCAATCTAACTCCTTCCATCTTCAGTTCTCAAATACGTAAAATGAAGGAGTATTTGAGCCTTATTAAAGATAAACTAACATTTCTTTTCCCCTGTTGTGGAAGCCCTGAGCATCATGCTGCTGCTAAATTTCAGAATATTGTTAAGAATATGAATCCTCACCCAAGGATATTTTTCAACTGAATTTTTGAGAGTGGAAGGGAGAAAGAAAGACACACAGAGAGAAACATCGATGTGAGAGAGACACATGGATTGGTTGCCTCCTGCACACCCCCCAACAGACAGAGGCAGAGATGGATCCTGCAACCAAGTTGCATGCCCTTTACCAGAATTGAATGCAGGACCCTTCAACCTGTAGGCCGACGCTCTATCCACTGAGCCAAACCAGTTAAGGCTTAGGAATATTTAATACATTACCTGGACTTTATTCATCTCCAGTTTGTTCTTATCATTGGCACTCTGGTTTTGTTTGCCAGCTCCCTTTTTCCGGGGGCCTTTTCCGAAGAAGATGTAATTTACAAAGGCGTATTCCAGCAGAGCCAGGAACACAAACACAAAGCAACCCATCAGGTAAATATCAATTGCTTTGACGTACGGGATCTTTGGCAGGGTCTCCCTGAGGTGAGTGCTGATGGTTGTCATTGTCAGCACCGTGGTGATTCCTAGGAGATGGAAAGATACAGCTTAGCTGAATGCACTTGTTAAGTTGCCCTTTTTAAGATTGAGAAGACAGATGCCATTCCCTTATTGAAGCCGGAGAATGATGGCGGTAATGCAATAAACCACTGGGCAGAAAGGGCAAACATTTTGAAAGCCAAAACTGCAGACTCCCTACATAGTCCATGAACAAATCATAAAGTGGGATGTGGCACTAATGGAGAGTTAAAAAACATTAAAAATAATGCATCAAGAAAAAAGACAAGTGGATGGAAAGGCATATCAAAATCCCATTGACATGCCTACTGACTAATGCCCAATACCCCTCATTCTATTATATGTTACATCTTTCTTCTTCTTTTAGCATCTTATCTCCTTTCTAAATCTGTTTTTGTGATACTAATCCCCACAGCAGCCACTACCAAGCTGAAAGTTGGTGACCAGTTTGAGGAAACCTACCTCATTCCATGATTCTGTAATGCACCTAGATCACAAGGTCAGTATTACATTTTAAAATAAACCGATAGAGACAACACTAAAAGAAGAAGCATATAGGAAAGTTCACGATTTTCATTAATCACTTGATTTATGTATTTTTTAGATATAATAAAATCTTGTTGCATTGGATTTTCAAATATTACCTCTAGTTTCTTGATTCCAGAACCTAGAATGAATTAGTTCCTTGGAGCCAAGAAAAGACTTCCTAAAAATTTCAACTTGGTTTTGTTAAAGAAGTTTAAGGTTGTAAGATCTTAAAGGGAAGATTTCACATTACAAACTTTGTTAAATATAGCATTCTTAACCATATAATGTTGTGTGACTGCACAATAAGTATTTGGTATTGATGAAATGGTAATTGGAAAAACTAAGAAGTGCAAAAGAGGTTGGAATCTCATGTACATAGTTTGTGCTGTAATACTAATATTACGCATTTGTATAGTGTTTATAGTTGGTTATGAATTATCTTATTTGGCTGTTATAAGACCTTGCTGAGTGTGATAGGGCAGGTATATTATTTCCATTTTATAGTTGAATAAAGATAAACTCTGAGATTATTTTGGTGTAGATCACACAGCTAGGGACAAAAACAAGCAAGGAGCTGTTAAACAAAGGCATTTAAAATAAAAGCAGAGATTAAAAAACAACACCTGAAACTTGATGGCAGTCCTTAAAAATAAAGACAGAAAATATGAGTTGAATATTACAGACAAAGGAAAGCTGGCAACAGGTATGGAAGGTAGAAAATGAAAAGAGAAAAAAATAGTTTAGTACTCATTTGCTAATTGGATTATTCTAGATAGATTCCCTGATTTGACTATTCAACATTAGGAAAACAGACAAAGTAGGAAGTCAAGACTACAATACAAAAAGTTAAATTGGCTTAGATGGGTGATGAGCTCAATTGTGCTGCAATGATATGAAATACCATCATGAGTGGTCTTACTTTCGAATAAAATTTTAAATTTCACCTAATATAATTCTAGCTAATAAACAATTCATTTACAAATCCACTAATTGTATTTCTGCTTTCACTCCTTGGTTTAAATTTTTAAAGCAAGATGGGTTAGTAAATGAATGTCTTTTCTAGTCAGATAAGTATTAAAATATCACAGGTTTTACATCTCAAAGTACAGGTTAAGTCAGCATATTTATATGCTGATATCTCTAATCAAAATATCATTAACTTTGAGGACAGAAGTGTAGGGAAAACCACAATTTATGACCTCGGTAGTTGTTATTCCTCACTCTGGACATCATCCAGTGAGTTTTCCTTAACCATAGCACACATATACTCATATTCACATTACAGTAACGTGTAGCTACATACATATGATGTAATAAACTATTAGTTTACTTTTCTTAGTCTTGGAATGTTCAAAAGTTAATAAGGGACTGTCAGCACTTGACTTTATGAGCTTTATGTACCCAGCCATTAGAAATAAACTGGAGAGATGACAATTAGTCTAGGCATGATAAGGTATCTGATCATCTTACCAGTTCAGTAATCTCGGAAGAGAAGAGAGGTATGTTAGCTTAGCCAGAAATTATGCTCGTGTGTGTGTGTGTGTGTGTGTGTGTGTGTGTGTGTGTGTGTGAATAAGCCCCAGAAAGTGGTAACTGAAATGGCTCTATGATAGAGATCCACATATGCTCAGATTCATCAAACAGACTATACATTCTAACTTTCCAAGGAACCATTTAAAGTCTCAAATATAGCCTTACAGCTTGCAGCAACTACTCAACCATGGCAAGATTAATTCTGAATCCCCCCCACCCCCCACCAGGATGGAAACCATTTTCATTCTGTGCTGATCACAGAATAGAGCTGTGAATTATCTGTGCCTAGCTCATTAATATAGCTGATGAATTATCTGTGCCTTACTCAAGTATGATGAGCTCCATTTAAGGGACACTCAGATCAATAAGATTTAACTTTAGTGAATGTTCGAGAGAATTTCCCAACATTCAACATAGCTTGGTAATAGTTATGACATCTATTTTTCTTCAAATCCATTTGAGAATAATGCACTGTAAATATTCTCCACTGCAAAAAGTAGGGACTGAAGAGAAAATCATCACACCGCTAGTAAAAATTAGTGTAATAAGAATTTAAAAAATATACTCTAAGAAACACTTACATAGTATTGAACATACTCCAAGATCCTTTTTTAAGAGCAGTATTTTTAGCAAAATGCTGAAAAGGTATGGCATTGTAAAACATTCACTCTGTAAGAGCTTACACTTAGGTGCTTTATCATCAAGGACTCTTATGTTAGTTGCATTCTTTGGATTGCTATGAGAGAAGACCCTTGTCTATAATTCCAAACACTGGTTATTTGTTTAAAGCTAAACCCCACCAGCTCTCTGTGGTGCTGGCAGTGCATTACCTAGTGCGACTCTGGCTGCAGAAGCATCATAGTTGATCCAAAAAGACACCCAGGACAGAATTGTAATCAGTGTGGAAGGCATGTAGGTCTGCAAAATGAAGTAACCGATGTTTCTCTTTAGACGGAAACTTAGTGATAGTCGTGGATATGACCCTGAGTTGAAAAAAATAAGAGAAAGAATCAGATCATCACTTGGTTGAAAACATCTTCTTTCGTTCGCAGTGCCCTAGTTTATTTTGGAGGAAACATCCTCACCAGTTGTGAACTCCACCTTCTTGGACACCATCTTGTAGTCGACAATTGAAAACTGAGGAAGCTCAATTTTATTTACTCCGGTTACTGCTCCCTCTCCTCCATTCCAGTAAAACTCAATGTCATCAGTAGTATAGCCATCTGAAACCAAGAATACGGCATAGTTAAATAGAGTCCAGTTGGTCTATAGTGGTCGGCAAACTGCGGCTTGGCAAACCGCGGCTCGCGAGCCACATGCGGCTCTTTGGCCCCTTGAATGTGGCTCTTCCACAAAATACCAGCTCTTCCACAAAATACCGACTTCTGTGCACAGGCCACGAAGTTTCAATCGCATTGTACGTGCGCACCCGCATGTGGTATTTTGTTGAAGAGCCACACTCAAGGGGCCAAAGAGCCGCATGTGGCTCACGAGCCGCGGTTTGCCGACCACGGGTCTAGGAGTTTATTTGAAGACTGAGAGCTGAAGACACAATTCCCAGCAAGTGATGGTAAGATGACTGTGCTTTAAATCAGGATTCTAAGTAGAGTTGTAGTGAAATGCAAATTTCCCCCAATTCTCATTATTCTACAGCTTAGGCTCATCAGAGGGGACTGAGTGCACTGTGGCCGAGATTCTAGTAAAGATGAACCATGCCTACAATGCTGTTCTTTTTATAGAATCGAATGGACATTTGTGTGATTATGTGACTGTGTGATAATGGAAGCCCTGGTGGAAGGGGTGGGCCCGGTCAGAAAGGCATAGCCTTAGGAACCAGCAGCTGGGACCAGCCTGTGTTTCTATCCACTTAACTCAGATCCACTGAGTCTGCTCCCTGCCAGGATGAAAGAAATGAGCTTTCAGGATCATTTGGACCTTTCCCTCTTCATAGCCATAGAAGTGCCTTTCTATCACAGAATCAGATCAGTCAAAAAATTCAGTCAATGAGATAGAAACAAACCAATTGGCCTGGAAGAAGAAGTGCTGGTGCCAGGCCTGGGGGAAGTTTCTCCCATGGACCTTTTTTGTCGGATGAAAAATGCCCCAGCATCAACCATTTAGGAAGCTGGCATGAGAAATCAGCTTTTTCAAAAAGATGGATGGAATCAACATAGAGTTTAGTTTTAAAAATCCTTTAAGAAGCCAAGACAATATATCCAAAATTTCATGTTGTCTTCTTGTCCGGCTTGATCTGAGTGTGGATTTTTCACTAGCCTGTCTCATACCCTTTGCTCACCTGTATGTGGGCCTAGGTGGTCTTTCATTCAGGCAGGTTTTTGGCAGGCTCCTCACCTCGCACAAATGAATAGCTCACCTATTCTGAGCTAGACTGAACATGAGTTTTCTTTTAGTTGACAACATAGAATATTTGAATTACAAGTATTTGTTAGGGAGAAAGTTCTTAAACCCAGTATCTAGTAACTCTCTGTGGAGAGAAACATTATTTATAGATCAAAGCCTACATACCAACCTTTGCCCTCATCTCAATTTGGGGCTGGATTCATTCACCTATAGTTTTTGACCTCATTATGCCTGTCATTAGCTTGATGATGACCCTGGGTGTCCCCTCTCTAGTAGGCAACACACACACACAGGGCTGATAGAACACAACTTCTATGTGCTTCCCAGGAGAGGCATCTGCTTGCTTACATCCCCTTCCCGAGCGCTCTAATGTGGGCTTTGCTGACTCCTCTATGCTGCCATGGACAACTCTGGACTCAACCTCTTGTCTTCCTAGACATCCATCAGGACTCCTGCTGAAGCATACAACACCACCACCTTTAAACTGGCAAGGCAAATGAATGGAAATTATGTTCGATATTCCAGTACACATATATTGAGTGCCTACTATGTGTCAAGCACTATTCTAGGTACTAAGCATGTAGAGTGTCTAGGAATAGACCTAGTTCTGCTTTCCAGGATCTCATGATCTAACAGCAGTCTCAGCAAATTGTCGACCTGAGGGAATTAGAGATGGCTTTGCAGAGGGTTTGGCCAGATGGCTAGAGCAGACCTGCTGGCAGAGAGATTACTTATTACATAGAGTGAATAACATAAAGGAAGCTGATGTCAGTGTCAAACTGATTTACTTCATAAAGTTTATTCAGTAAGCAATTTAATTTTAGCAGGAAAACGGAAACTTGCAGGGCAAAGTTGAATACATACAAACACTGTAACATCCTTAAAGATTTCAGTATGCAAAGGTAAAACTGAGCTGAGAAGAATAAAATGATTAGGTAGCCATGACGGAGTATAGGAAGAAGTGTGGACAGATACCCAAGGCAACTAGTCACAGACTTTCTTGCCCACAATTGCCTTTTATTACTTAGACAATGTGCTCACCTTGAACAAAGCACAGAACCATGGTGAATTTTACTTGCTTTATCTGTCTTTCACCCACCAGGCTCTGAGTTCCTTGATCAGGGACTGGTTCTCATTCCTTTCTATACCTCAGTGTCTATGTACCAAGCTCCTAGCATATGGTGGTATCCAATAAAAGTATGTAGAATATTGCATTCTTGCTTCTCATCATCAAGACTCCCGGCTTTGTGTTACCAAACTTAACTTTACAACCAGGCACTAACCTATGTACATGTCTCTACTCATTCAACGAGTAGATATTTATTGATTACTGAGTAAGTGTCAGATGGTGGAAACGTCCTGGGAGCATAAAACTGGCCTGGCTCTTGTCCTCTTGGAGCCTGCAAAGAGTATCTTAATGTTATACATTTCACAAAATTCCTTCCGTGGCAGGTATCTGTCTGGACTGGCTTCCGTTAGCATGTTCTCATCTCCTTTAGGAAAGATAAAAACTACAGATTCCCTTGCAACTATGGTTGTGGACATGATTTAGGTTCCCTGGATCAGACAGAGTTAAATGATGTCAGAGGTGGTGTTGGAGGCACTCATTTGTTGGTGCAACTCCTACAGTATAAGTATCTCTGGACCCAGGAATTCTGGTTTTAGCTTTGGTGGTCCTCAAGTCAACGCCAGCTTCCTGATTGTGATGGAGCTATCCGTAGGACAGTCCGCACTGTGGTCTGGGAGTCATTTCCAGTGGCCCTGCCTGGAGCCTACTACTTTAGTTCTTTAATTTTGTAAGCACTACTTCTCTGTATTAAGTCTCTTTCTGCTTAAGCTAGCCAAATGGACTTTCTTTATCTGCAACAGAACTGCATTCTCTCTTCTAGGGAAGAATTATTTGCTCCAGGTTTGGGATTACCAGGGCTTTACATTAAAACCTCTGTTGTGGATTGTGCCAGCTATTCATTTGGTGTTTCTGAATCTCATATCTTGCTTTCTACACGTTGCTCTGTACTATTGGGCCTAGGCTCCCTGTCTCTCCAGCTTCATGTTAGGTGCTGTCTTTCGGAAGAACTGGCTGGAGATTAGAAGGTGGAGGGGAGGGAAGGCTCTTGGTTCTGGCTCTGGAAGTGGTGGTGCTGCAGTTGCTTGTGATTGCTGCCAGGGCGGTGGGGTGATTCAGACTTTCACAGCTGAAGAAGGAGCAGCACCTCTTTTTGCAAGTTCATAGACATCTAGAACAGCATCTCTCATAGGAACACAGCAGATTCAGGCCCATGGGCTCCAGGACAGGGCTACTAGCAGCTTCTGCCCTTTGCACTCTTTTCTCCTCCTTCCTTTTGCTTTTCCAGCCTTTCCCATTTTGTAACCAATTCTCTCAATTAAATTCCCTTTTCAAAAACCCTGAGTGGTTTCTGTGTTCCTGATGAGATCCTGTCAATTATACAGTATATCGTAAATGCAAATATTTTATCTGTGTATATAACTGTGTTTACCTCTGCCTTTGTCATCTCCATTGTACTAGTATATTATTATTATACTACTAGAGGCCTGGTGCACGAATTTGTGCACAGGTGGGGTCCCTTGGCCTGGCCGGCGATTGGGGCAATTGGGGCCATAGGAGGTTGGCCGGGGGGAGGGGCCGTGAGAGGTTCCGATTAGGGCCGATGGGGCCAGCCGGCCGGAGATATGGACCATGGGAAGTTGGCCAGCTGCGGGAGGTTGGCTCTGGGAGCACACTGACCACCAGGGGGCAGCTCCTGCATTGAGCGTCTGCCCCCTGGTGGTCAGTGCGCATCATAGTGACCGGTCGACAGGTTGGTCATTTGTTCGGTCTCTTAGGCTTTTATATATAGATGTTATATTATATTATAAAGTTTTGAAAGCAAGGACTTTTTTTTATTCATTTAAAAAAATTCCTGATGCCTAGAACAGATTTTGTCTATAGTAAGTACCCCATGCATATTTTTGAATCAGTGAATTAGTGAATACTCTTTGCTGCTTAGAATTCTAACTGTTGTCCCAAACCACTAACCTGATGTAGGTAACTTACTTGGTAGAGTTCATGAGCTACATTTATTCCTTGATAAAGATGATTCTGCTCACAGGGGCCTTATAGGTAGATCTAGGCACCATTAAAATGGAAAACCTGCTTGTTAATTTTAGGCTAACTGAGTAACGAAGTGATAAATTACAACCTCAAGCTGGTTTTTGAGTTATAGAATCCTAGGGGAGAAACATAAGCGATAATTAGAGTTGAGAGTCCAGAGATGGCTTGCAGTTTGGAGGTGAGAGGGGTGGAGGCAGTGGTGGGCAAAAGGGCACTCCTCAATGTCTCCCACCTGTGAAGAGTGACAGAACACCTCAAGGCCATGGACAATCAAAAAGCTGGGATATGGCTATCAATCAATTAATGCAGATTTTAATAGTATTCAACAGTTTATATGGTCAGTGGTCTGGGTCTAGATTTCCAAGCTCACTTGCACTTTGTTTAACTAAAACCTGTTAGGCTTAGTGTTCAAGGCACTGAGATAATTATGGATGATATGGAGGGAAAAAAGAATGCTCACTCCATTTCTGTAGAAGTTTGAGTTCTCCTGGGAGCCATAATGGCAGCTGGATTCAAAGGAAAGAATAAAGGCCTACAAATACACTATTATTCAAAGGTTACACAAGAACATTTGTTACAGAGAGAGAGAACATCAATTTACTCACACCTAAACAACCTATTTACCAAAGGTTTTCCTTTATGAACCAGTGGCTTCACACAGTGTCTCAAAGCTCAAACACTTGGATACCAAGGATGTTGTTTCCTAGCAACAGTAACTACACAGAAGCTCTCAAATTTTCCTCTCAGCCCCCAGGGACTTCTTAGTGATGCAGAAAGTACAGATAAAATTAAGTTGATGTCAGTGGATAAAGATGCATGGAGCTAGTACAAATGCAGAAGTGTCTGGATGTTATTGTTCTTCTTTGCTATTTGAAACACTCTATTTAGAATGCATTTTCTAATCTGGAAATAAAAATTGCTCCCTGCTGTGCTTAATAGAGCTAGGAGGATGGTCTAAAATTGTACTTAACTGAATTTTAGATAATGTAGAAATTTAAGCTTTTAATCCATGAGTGAGCCTAAGTAAAATGTATATCCCTTTGTGGAGCAGTCATAGCCTCATCTTTGGTTTCATGGTGTGGGGCTTGATTGGCTTAGGCCAATTATCAAAATATCTTCTCTATGGTATTTTGCTATGGTGACTGGCTCATGGTTTGGCAATAGACAAGCCTAAGACAACTAGTTCATAGCAATGCCCTAGCCAAATTAATTGCTTAAAAATAGACATGTGACCCAAGTTGGTCCAGTCCTAGAGAAACCCAGGACTTTTTTCCAAATGTTGGAGGGCAGAGATTTCCCCCTTGCTTTTAGCTGTTGGCAAATAAGAAATGCTGAATTGAGAGTGGCTGAGCTGGTTACAGGAGCCAACATGTTCCTTTCCTGCTTTCATAGTCATTACTAGCACCTAATTGAAGTAAACTTGTGATCAACATTTTGTTTTTTTTCTTTTTTAATGAATTTATTGGGGTGATATTGGTTAATAAAATTATATAGGTTTTAGGTGTACAGTTCAATAATACATCATCTGTATATTGCATTTGTTGCGCTGTGTGTTCCTGCCCCAAGTCAAGTCAACTTCTGTGATCAGCATTTCAACTGTGGTTAGAAAATGACCCAGTGAAATAACCTTAGTTGTCTGCTACTCCCCATTTCCTTCTACTCCTCCCACGTGAGGGCAGAAATATTAGAAATTTCTCAGTATCACTGCTCTGTATATGTGCAGATCCTTTCCATGCCAAGATGATTAGATAGTTGTAATTGTGCATCTAGACAGAGGATAAGAAATACAACTGGATCGAAGAAAGCCAAGTGGCTCCCTATCTGTTACAACATTTATTCTAAAGGCTATTTGAGATTCCTTTCTCTCCCATATCTGTATCTCCATGATATCCTAAGAAGCAGAAAGCATACCATGGAAGCCAGATTTTTAAAGTACTCTAACAGCACTGAAAACCCCTAAGTACAAATCGATTCAACAATCCATAGACTGTTTGTCTTCTACCTGACCACCCACCTTCTGAGTGGTAAGTCATTCAGCTGTTAGAGATGGCCATCTCACTATTTTCTCAATTAACTCAGTAGTTGATTAGGATTTTAGGTAATAATTAGAGAGCATGACCTTATAATAAGTAAAAGTTCATCTTCTTGGAGGGCATTCACCACCTGATCCTTGTCTACCCCCAGTTTGCTTTTCTGCCCCTTGAAGTGTGAAGTCCTAAGCTGAGAAGTGGGCATGTCTACCCGTCTCTTCTTCCTCGGAGTTATCTGGCTCCTTTCCCTGTCTTGACTCACTCCCGAGGTTACTCCTGCTCTGGTCGTTGAGCCACTTCTGACTGGTTTAGGAATTAAACAGCAACAGATTTGGAATTACTTCATGTCCTTCAGATTTAGAATCTTAGAGTCCAGACATGGTTCCTGGTTTCTTAAGCATCCTCTAAGAGGCCCCCTGATTTCCAGGCAGGCCTAGGACCTGATTCACCAGGAACTAAGTCAGATTCTCAGGTTTTTCCCATTCTAGGCAAGCCTGCTACTTCATATCTCTTTGCTTAACACTGTCCCAGCGGTTCTCAACCTGTGGGTCACCAACAATGAAAATACATCCTGCATATCAGATATTTACATTACGATTCATAACAGTAGCAAAATTACAGTTATGAAGTAGCAACGAAAATAATTTTATGGTTGGGGGTCACCACAACATGAGGAACTGTATTAAAGGGTCGCGGCATTAGGAAGGTTGAGAACCACTGGAACCTTGACTACCCCAGATTATCCTCGTTTAAAGTCTTTTGGCCCCCACGCACTTTTGCTTTTGGATAATAAACCTTTGCACAGTATAACAAACACATTAAAATGCATTCATAGTCACGTTAAATATTATTTACATGTCACTATAAAAGCTTTAGATTTCAGCTGACTTGGTATCACAATGTTATATTAGTTTTAACATTGTAGTTTTCTTTATGTATTTTGGAGCCAACAATTTAAGACACTTGAGAAACTCATAGCATGTAGACATTTTGCCTACAGTGCTTGGTGGCGGAATGATTTGGCTGAGCCCCAGATGCCAATAGGGCCCTAGTGCACTGCCTAAGATCTCCTTCCAAGCTTTCTTTATTTGGAATACAACCAACTCCTCTTAAATTTCCCACCAGTGGGAATCCTACTACCATTATCAGATCTCTTGACCGCGACTGTGGCCCATCTTGACTTCTCAATTAGCCAGCTACTTGAAACATCTCAAGATCAAACTGCCTTCCAGGTTGGGCTGCATCTATTAGCTATCTCCTTGGGTTGTCCAGTGCCCTCTCTGAGCCTCTGTCTGATTCTATTCTTTCCTTCTCTACCATTTCTCTGGCTTCATGCTGATACATTTTTTAAATGCTTTATGTCATGCCTGCTCCACTCATGATGTTCTTGGTGTGGATGGCTAGCAAAGATCAGGACTTTTTTTTCTAGTCATCAGTTTTCTATTAAAGCAGCATAAGTTCAAATTAACTTTTTAACAGTCACATCATTATTTTTCCTTTGGATTCAAATATAGGATCTAATATAGTCCCCATTACATTTTATCTAATTAAATTTGAGTCGCTGTTCTAGCATGTTGAGTTTTTTAATCCTTATTTGCTCATCCTCTTAGTTTCATGTTATCTCCAAATTTGACAAACATGCCTTTTATCATTGCTTTCTTGATTGAGACAAATGTGGAATGGCAGAGACAAAGACAGAGCGCTGTAACACTCGCTTGGCAATATCCCTGTAGGTTGATATCAAATGTCTGATCAGCATTTTGCACGGTGGCACCATCGTTTATCTATTTAATATCTGTCTAATTGCTTTAGCCTCCAGTCTGTATCTCAGTATTTATCACATTTTCCTGAGTCACTGATTTTGTAATCTTATCAAGTAAGACAGTGAGATATGGCTTGACATGTGTTTAGAGAAATTAAGCTGCCTCCATAGATTATTGATTCCCCTTCTATGGGATCCAGGGCTAGAATCTTGCCCAGACTCAATCTCATCAGTGTTAAGTTTCTTAGAGTATACCTTTCTTACCTTCTGGATCAGTGGGATGGTGTATTCCATTCTGTCAACATCAGTGACTATTTGGTATACTAATTCAAGTGTACAGGCTCATGATAATAACCTTCCCTTTACAATACCCAACTTCCTTTAGTAAATGCTAATGGAACTATATTGCATTAATTTATGTAGGTGCAAATGTTTTAGGAAAATTATTGGTCACAGATAAGAAAGCATCAGTGTTTCTCTATGGCCCAAATCAGTGGTGGAGTCAAAGATAATCACACATAGAAGTGCTAAAATCTTATTTTAAATGTCTTATATGGTGTTTCCAATAAAATTTTCTCAAAACAAACTGCTACCAGCTATCTACATCTGATTTATCTTAAAAGTCAAGGAGAGAATGGTTTATATCTCAGGAAAAAATCCTTATCGATTTCTTTATAATTTCTATTAACAATCCCAGTAGTTTTTTTCTGGGATATTTATAGTCAGATTTTCTTTTCTAGTCTTGAAAACCTCTTACACTGTTTATAGATTTAATGACCATCTGAACTCCTTGCACCCTTCCTCCTTTAAAAACATAATTTGGGCAAAAGATGGAATAAACTGTGACTATTAAATCTTGTTCCGAAGTTCTGCCAAGATTGAGTACAATTTTCTCAAAAAGATGAACTTCACACAACTGCAACCAAATAAAACCTGTGCTCATTACAAAGTTGAGTAAGAAATCTCTTCAAAAATTGGGACAGCCTTTTGCTTAATATTGCTGTCATGGAGTGAGGAGGTCCTTGATTGTTCAACTCACCTCAGATGAGGTCTTAGAGTTATTGTGATTGAATGTCATCTCTGCCAGTTATTTCTGCATCAGATAAAAAGGAAGATCAAAACCCCTCTCCAGCCCTGGCCAGTATGGCTCAGTAATTAGGCAGGGGTGGGGAACCTTTCTCTGCCAAAGACTATTTGGATATTTATGACATCATTCATGGGCCATACAAAATTATCAACTTAAAAATTAGCCTGCTGTATTTGGTCAAACATTTAATTAACTCATCTCTAATGCCTTGGTAGAGCCATACCAAATGATTCTGGGGACCAGACGGTCCTCACCCCAGATTAGAGCATAGGTCCATGCACCAAAGGGTCACGGGCTCGTTCTGGTCAAGGGCACATACCTGGGTTGTATGTTTGATCCCTAGCCCCAGTTGGGGCATGTGTAGGAGGTAATAATCGATGTGTCTCTCTCACATAGATGTTTATCTCTCTCATCGATTTCTCTCTCTCTCCCCCTCCTTCACTTCCATTTTCTATAAAAATCAATGGGAAAAAATATTCTTGGGTGAGGATTAACAACAACAACAACAACAACAACAACAACAACAACAACACCGCTCTACATGCCAAAACAGTTGATTGGTTGTGGGCAAAGGCCTTTAAACCTGTATTCTCTGAGCAGTGGAGTAACCATATTCACTTGAACATATAAAGAAAGAACTCCATAAGCAGGGGCTCTAAGTAGTGTGTCAAAATCAGAATGTTGTGTAAGATTGTTTTAAAATCTGCTTTAAGATTGTATATTATTTAAGAATAACTAATCTATTTGGCATCCTTAAAAATGTGCATGATTGCTTTGTTTAAAAGAATAAAAGACAAAGTCAGGCCTAATCTAGATAAAGGAGTCCACTTCTAATTTGGAGAAGCACCTAATATGCCCCATGTAGCTTTATTTTCTAAAGTGTATACTTTGAAGGAGAAAAAAGATAATGAACAAGTATAGTAGAAATCTATGCAATTATCCAGCTAATTCAAATGCAGTATTATTTTAACCTTACTACTCTGGCAATGTTATTGCCAGATTAGTAGTTTAGATGATAACATCAATTATATAGTTTAATTTAATGACCACTTTATATCTGAAATGTCAAAAAAATATTCATAACATCTTTATGATATTTTTATTTGAAATCCTATCAAGTAAGAAAATGAAGCCTGGTTTGAGTTATGTTTAGAAAAATCAAGATACCCCCATAGATTATTGATTTTCTTCCTATGGGATCCACTCGCAAGTGGTTATTAAGTTTTATTTTATTTTATTTAAGTTCTTCTTCTCCCCCTCCCCCACCATTTTTTTTGGCGGGGGGAAGGATCACTTTTCACTGAGAAATCCTGATGATAAGAAATGGTGATTTGGCCTCCCTTTGAGACAGCATGGAGGGACCTGGAGAGTATCATGCTAAGTGAAATAAGTCAGTCAGAGAAAGACAAGTATCAAATAATCTCACTCATATGTGGAATTTAATTAACAAAATAAACTGATGAATGGAGTGGATCCAAAGACATGTACACAATGGAACAGAGTACAGAATTTCAGAGGGAAGGTGAGGGAGGGAGGGAGGGTTGGGGGGGGGGAGGTAATCAACCAAAGACATTGTATGCATATATGTATAACCCATGGACACAGACAATAGGGTGGAGAAAGTTTGGGGTGGGGCACTGGAGGGGATTTTTTTTTATTAAAGAAATGATGATTTGTCAATAAAACACATTTTGGGGTAATACCCAAACCAGTCATAGTAAAATATTTACAGTGTGTTTTAAGGAAAAAAATCCTAAAAATGTATGTGCATGTGTATATTAACCAAGAATATATATGAAAATAGTTAATAGTGGTTATCTCCAAATATTAGAATTAAAGGTATTTTTATTCTAAAAATTTTATGTGGTGAACATGTAATTCTTTTAAAAATAAAACCCAAATAAGTTACTTTTATGTTCTAAAATTACCCAGATATATTTTGGGAGAGTAAACTCCAAATCTGTGAAAATTATTTAGATAACCTGTAGAGGGCAATCAAGATCTTTCAGATTCACAGGCAGAGACTCAGGATACTGCCTGAAAATGTATTCCTTTCAGTTGCAGGAGTTTTAGATTTTTTGTGACGATTTTAGCTTTGGATCACTGATTCTCACAAGGTTTAATTTTAAAATTAATTTATATTAAATAACACTAGAACAATTATAATTAGTATACCTTGTCACAAATTCAGATTTCCAGCTAGAAATATGTTTATATACATGCAACTCTAATTGATTACTAAAATAAGTATAAAAAATTGCCTCTTTTTCAATATTTAATGCTTAAGTTATAATCTTTTCACTAACATCTTGCAAAGGACAGTCTATGCCCTTTGAGCTAAACATATGAGTTAACAAATATCTATGTGCAGCAAGATCTCAGTTATTATGATTATGCAGCTGGTAACAATACAATACACTAAATTATAAATTACCACTTTATCAGATCTGAGTTTATTTTCAATTCTTACTAATTTATTTGTCTAGTTTCTGATTTCTTTTAGGTATATGTTTTTTAGTCTCAGATCCCTTATTCACTCACACTTAGATGACATTCAATTCAATTTATAAAGCTGATGGATGCCTTCCGCATTTGGAAGACAGCATGTAGTCCCTGGAATATGTAGTCCCTGCCCTATGTTTTCACAGGTGCACTGCATACAACCTGCAATAATCACATAGTAGCAAGCTTTCATATTTAAAAAAGCTGTATTTTATTTCCCAACAAGACAGATTTTCCTGGCAATTCTCAGCCATCCTAAAATATCCCATATTTTTTAAATGGGGGAAAAGGAGACTTATGTAATCCTGTAAACAATAAAGAATTTTTAAAAATCCCATATTTTTTTGAGTTCCATCTAGGATCAGGTTGGATAATCTTAGCAAAAATTAAGCCATGTACCTTTTTTTACTTGTTTTTTAATCCTCACCTGAGGATATTTTTTTTAATTATTAATATTTTTTAAGAGAGAGAAAAAGAAGCATTGGTGTGTGATAGAGAAACATCAATTGGTTGTCTCCTATATATGCCCTTACCAGGGATCAAACAGCAACCTAGGTATGTACCCTGACTGGGAATTGAACCAGCAACCTTTTAGTGTATAGGACAATGCTCCAACCAACTGAGCCACCTGGCCAGAGCTGAAGCCATGTACTTTTGTGACTCACAAACTATTATATGTTCTTGTATAATTTCTTGGCCTTTGAAATCCATGTGAATAGTGTAGTAGAGCCGACAGTTCACAGTTGTTTGTAGCTATAGCCTATCTGCACTCATTCCCAAGTGCTAGATTGGTGTCACAGAGGTTACCATGGTACGCTTGTTGGACACATTAATATCTGTTTTAAAAATTGCATTGTGTCTGGGCATGATGGAAAAAACTATTCGATTATTACTGGTTTTGCTGGAATTGATTTTTCACTCCGTGAAATTCGGCTGTTACATTGATGAAACATGTGCCTTGCTGCCATTTTATTCATGTTGAAGGCTTTATTTCTGATGCTCATGAAATAGGAAGACAGGCAAATATAAATTTATCTTTGAAGCTGCCTGGTGTAGCAGTGTGGGAATCGCAGTTATGAAAGGGCAATTCTCCCTAGTTATTGTTCTACCTGAGGCCAGGGAAGAAAAACAATGATTATCATTTTCATTTTTCAGAGGGGGGAAATTAAAGCCCAGACTTCCATGACCTGATTGGAAAGCTGAATGCCTCGAAGGTTCCATCTGTGGAAATTGGGCTAATAATCTGCTACCTGACTCACAGGGAAGATAAAAAAAGGTCGTTTGGCATAGTTATAGCTACAGAGTGCTTCTCAGAAGCACTTTATCATAGAAATACTTAGAAGCATGACACAGGCATCACATGTTGCTTCAGGATGAATTTTTGCAGTGGTTCTCAATCGAGGGTGGTTCCCTCGACCCAGGGGCAGTCAGCAACATCTGGAGACATTTTGGGTCATTATAATTTGGGGATGGGTGCTGCTTAGTATCTGGTGGGTAAAGGCCAGGGATGATCCTAAACCTCTCCAGTGGTCAGGACAGCGTTCTACAAGAATTATCCAGCCCAACATGTCAATAGTGCTGAGGGTGAAACACCCGGGCTCATAGCTACAGAATGCTGTGGTTGGTAGAAGGGTTCATATTAAAACCATTCGTACGAGTGATGCGACAAGTGGTTCATAATAATACCTAGGTCTCATTCTAAGTAAATAGTACTTTTGGGAAAGGAAGATACAAAATGTTCTGTAATAAAGTGGTAAGTGGAATTTCTTCACTGATAATCTAAGGGCCTCATCCCCAACTCTGGCCGAGATAATATGATTGTGATCACACACTACTGGGGGTGGGAAGAGGAGGAAGGGTCCGTGGGGAATCTAAATAATAAGCATGGCAGGTTCTTGGTTCTTTGGTTTAAGAGATGCTAGTCTGAAAGTCAGAGAGAAGGATGTCTACACATGCAAATTTTCTGAAGAATTCTCTTCACCCTGAACTCCCACAACACATACACTAATTAAAGACACTCCCAGGAAGGAAAGAGGGGAAAGGTAAGTAGAGAGGAAGAGAGGAAGGAGTCAGATGTGAATTTGGGGAGCTCTGTGTCTGCCTCTGCCCCTTCAAGCTGGGTTCTGGGGTGGGGGTAGAATGCTAGATAGCCTCCTAAAGTTTTGGATATGAGCAGAGCCTGGGCTTTATGCTACAGGTAAGCAAGCTTGTAGAGAAGGCTTTCTATTCCACCGTTTGGGAGACAGGCAGTATGGTCTGTTAAGGCTGCTGAGTGCCAGAGACTACTCTGTCTGAGCTTCCTGTGGGTTTATAACAGTGAGGGAGGATTTCAGAGGGTCTCTGGTTACAGACCTGCAGTGGGAGAGAACCCATGGTCCTCTAAGAGATCTCAGGGTTACCTCATTGAAAGGATGCAGCAGGCACATGACTAGTGCTAGAGAGTTGAGTGGGAGCTGAGTCAGCACCATTGCAGTGAGACCCGATTTCACTTGTGGCTGAGTCCCAAACGGGATAACTTACCTCTGAGGTAACTTGAGGTCAGTCAGAGGCCCAGGACCCAGCAGACTGAGCATGAGAGGTGGACACCTCCTCCTCAACCCACGCCCCTGCTGGGGGAGGGTGTCACAACTGAAGTATGAATTGACTAAGGCACATGTCCTCTGTTCTCCTGGTAGCCTTTACTCTGTTGCCCTCTGAGCTCACTGTCAAAGCCAGTGGTAACAGCAAGAAGATAAAAAACAATCCTGGTATTACTGCATTTATATATTAAGTGTCTGAGAAATTAATTGGTGAATTTGAGAGTATGTGGAAGTTATTAGGTTGAGCCATACAGTCTAAAATGAAATTGTAGAAGATGAAGAATGCATTTTGACATACTTTAGTTTGTAAACTAAAATTCTTACTCATTTTAGCTGTATCTGTGAGAAAAAAGTACAGAGATCATAAAGTCTATTCTTATATACAATTTCCATATAATATCCAAGGGCCATATTAGAATTCTATCAAGAAGACATACAGTTAGATTCCCATGAAACAACATGTTTGGGGATTTAAGAGCAGACTGAACTACTTTATTCTCTCCCAAAGAATCTCTATTTTCAACTTTCTCAATTATATGCTGGGTGCTCAATTTCCAGAAGTTCATATTACTGAAACATAGATTTTAAAATAAAATAATACTGTTATCATTTTCAGCAACAATTTGGTTTTGTCCACATACTGCTGACCAAGAACCCTGGGAGCGAAGATAATGCTGGATACTTATCTAGATTGCTTTTGGAGCAGCCATGTCTGGTTATTAATTTTCATTTCAAAAGGAAGATTTTGGCTAGGTTATTTTTCTAGCGCTCAGAGCAGTCAATGCTCCTGAGAATTCTTTGAGAAATTTCATATGAATATTTTTCCTTGAAACCCTACGGCTAAAAGGTATTGCTTGGTAGGCAGCTACTTGTTACATGCTTCATATAATGGAACTTTTAATTCTGAGGCAAGTAATATGCATTATCACAAGAAGTTACAAAGAAACAATATAAAATTTATGTATAGAAAGTTAGAAAATCTCCGAATAGACCCTGGGAATAAATATCTGTGACTAAATAAACACCTTATCTCAAAAGCATCCATGTCCTCTTATGATCATAATTATAGCTGCCATCGATTCAGTGCCACTTCCAGGTCAGGTCTAGAGCTGGGCATTTTATACACTTTCAATCTTTGCAACAACCTTTTTAGAAGAAATTATTATCTCCGATATAATGACTAAGAAACTAGGTTTAGAAAGTTTAGATAACAGGGTTCCAAACCTTTTGGTCTATTTCCAAAATCTTTCTTCCCCACCACACTGCTTAGCTTCATACTCATTAATCTGTATTACTAGCTCATACTTTTAGCTTCATACTGTAGAAAGAACGACTCTAGTAAGTTAAATCACATGAAAATGCTGATATTTGAACTTTTTTGGGGACATAACACAGCAATTTCATAAGGTTAATTTCAATACAGTATTGGCTCAGCCCAGTCACGACTATAGATTTGGGCACTGTGGGAATCTGCAGACTGGTGTGTTTTTTTTTTCTTTTCCTTTTTTTAATGTTTTTGTGCTATCCACATCTCAGATTGCACTGTTGATCTTGAATAGAGTGAGGTAGTTGAAAAGCAATGAATAAGTCATTTTGAATCCATCACCCCAGGAGAAAAGATGTCAAGGCAATTCTGTATGATCAAGAGAAACAGGCATGGATCCAAAGCCTGGATTTTGGTCTCAGTTCTGTCGCCTACTGCTTGTGACCTTGGGCAAGTTGTAGCTGCCCTGAAGTCTCACCAGCCTCCTCTGTGAAATGAGGCTAATCATAACTACCTCACAAAATTGTGAGGATTAAATAATTTAATTTAAAAATTTATTGCATGCTCACTATACCCAGGCTTGTGACGAGCTTTTGGTATAAACAGATCAATTAAATCTTTCTCCTGTCTTTATCCCCAAAGAGTGCATTGTCCTAAGAGAGATATGAGGAAGAAATAAACACAATATGATGTTATAAGTGCTAAATTACAGGAATGTACAAAATGTTACAGGAACAGCAAAGAGGAAATGTAATACTCATCCACTAAAACAAAATCTCAAGAGAAGAAAACCCAGGCGTCTTGTTTGCAGCTAGTAAGTCCTTCCTGAATATTGGTTAAATGAACAAGTGGTTCCTAGGGTTGAGGAATCAAACTTCACTTTCTTTGACTCTTCCATTTTCTCACTGCCCTCTCACTGATCAAATCACATCAGCCTAGCTTGTGTCTACTCCTCTCATGAACCTTTTCTGCAATAGCTTCTTCTTTTTTCTTTTCTTTTTCTTTTTTGCAACTGAACAAAAAAGAAAAACATATCCCCAGTGTGATTTTAAACAGGCAAGACTAGGAAATATTTCAAATACCCAGCAAAGGAAACAAACAATCGATGGAGTGAAAAGGCAACCAATGGGATGGGAGAAAATATCTGCAAACCATTTATCTAATGAGGGATTAATCTCCAAAAGATATAAGAAATTCATGCAATTCTATGGCAAAAAGCCAAATAACCCAATGAAAATATGAGCAAAGGACCTGAATACACGTTTTCCCAAAGAAGACATACAAAATGGCCAACAGGTATATGAAAAGGTGCATGGCATCATTAATAATTGGTACTGCAATTCAAAACCACAATGAGCTATTACCTGCTACCTGTTAGAATGACTGTTATAAAAAAATCGAAAGATATGTGTTGGTGAGAATGTGGAAAAAAAGAAACCCTTGTGCACTGTTGGTGGGAAAGTATATTAATACAACCATTATGAAGATTCTTCAAAAACTTAAAAAAGAGAAATACCTTATGATCCAACAATCTCACTTCTGGGCATAAATGCAAAGGAACTGAAATCATGATCTTGCAGAGATATTAGAAATCTCATGTTCATTGCAGCATTATTCTTTTATTTTCCATATCAATAGCAAGATATGGAAACAACCGAAATGTCAATGGTTGAATGCATAAAAAAAAAAGTAGTACACATACAATGGAATACTATTCAGCTTTTAAAAAGAAGGGAATTTGCCATTTGTGATAACATGGATGAACCTGGAGGACATTGTGCTAAATGATACAAGTCAGAGAAAAAAGAAAAATACTGCATGATGTCACGTATCTATGAAATTAATGAATTCCTAACTGCCAAGTCAACTGGGCCCTTTCTAGCACTTGACTTATTAGTGTGTTTGTTGTTGCTGATTATGTTTTCTCAGAAACTCTGACATCATTTTTTTTTTAAATGACACTTCTGGGCACTCTCCTGTCTTCTTTTTGGGGTTTTCACTCAACTCAAAAATCTGATGTTCCTTAGGGAACATCCTGTTCTTCTTGGATAGTACTCCCACTTTTGGTTTTAGGTGTTGATGATGATTCCTAAATCTTATTCCCAGGATTTCATTCTCTTTTAAGAGAGAGACTTTACATTTCCAACAATCTACCTGTCATCCTGAAATGAAAATTCTTTTGGCACATAATTCAAAATTCTCAAAAATGGGAGTCATCATCTCATCTTCCAAACACTTTGTCCCTCTTCTGGGACTATCATGCTCCCAGTACACGGTACTACCATTCACATAGTTGTTGGTGAAAAACATCCTTGATGCTTTTGTCTTCACTTATGATAATGTTATTACCAATAATTGATTTTCCTCCCATTCCCAGGCACATGGAAGGTCACATTTCCAAGACCCCTTGTAATTAGCCCGGGGGGTCTAATTCTCATCAGTGCGCTATAACCAAAGTAACAGGTGTTACTTCAGATCAAACCTACTCTCTAAATCTCCATGTTCTTTTCAATTTTGTAATGACCCAAGAAGCTCTCTTTTTCAGATAGTGCTGCCAGAATCTTCACCATCTGGGTGATTCTGTGGAGCAGCCCCCCCTCCAATTAACATATGATAGACATTTAGTGTAACAGGATAGAAACCTTTGCTGTGGTAAACCACTGAGATTTTGGTGTATGTTTGATGTGTGCTTCTGACCACAACATGACTTAGCTCTCCCACTGATATATTTACCTCATCTATTACGTAGAAGCTCCTTTCAAATTTTTCTTTTTCTCATATCTATTATCTTATTTCTCTTCAGGCTTGCTTTTCTGGATTACTTCCACAGCCTCCTGGCTGAGTTCACTAAATACTCAAATTTTTATCCTTTCAAATTTATCTTTTACATATCTACCAGAGTGTTTAATTTAAAATACAAATATAATAATGTCACTCCCAGCTTGAATCTTTTAATGATACCTCATTACCTATAGCAGTAATTTTTAAAATTCATTCCCTGGAACAGTTAATTGGTGTTCTGGGGGAAAAAAAACACTCTAAAAGACTAATGTCCCCAGATTCAAAAAGGTTGAACCAATAATTCACAGAGTCTTGGAGGTTTACAAATGCACATCATTAGAATATTATAATATCATGTGGTAAAAAAATTAGCAGAACTTGTTTTAAATTGTCTTTCCCTGATTGCTGGACCCCTAACCATTTTTAGAAGAATGGCATTTAGTATCCAAATATCAGAACATTGTCTAAACGCTTCCCTTGTCTCCAAGGCTCTTTATGATCTCCCTCTGTCTATCCTTCCAGCTTCTTCTCCTACTACCTTCTACTTCACAGTTTATGCTTCAGCAACATTAAATGCCTAAAGATCTTGAATACATGGTGCATGGGAGAAATTTGCTTTCAGCAATGCTATTTATTTCAACTGGAATGCCATGACTTCAAACCCATGCTAATCACCCATACAACTTATGGTCAGTCTTTTAGACCAAGTTCAGATAATGTTTGCTGCAAGAGGCTGTGGTGTAAAAACTAAAATTAAGGCTCAATACGATGTGCTGCCCTGAAGTCTAGTGAAATCAGGAAGCATGACTTGTTCCTGTGGATAACGGCCTATAGACTAATAACCCTCCTTATCAGGGGGACCAGGCACAGGTTCTGCTTCTCCCTAAATAATGGGTTTCAATTCCCTGCCAGCCTTGTTTGAATAATCAAAGAAGCCAATCATATCCACACCTCCTCCCTGTGGAAACCAGGGTGCACCTCACTCTCTCGATGCCACAAAGCCTACCTCCCAGGCCCTAATTGTTCATTGTGTGCCCGAGTGCAACCCTTACGTGACCTTCATGGACACCTGTATGATTAATAAACTGCTGTTGATGTCTTCCATCTGCAGTCAGGTATCGCATGTTCAGCCACTCTAGGGCAGGAATCCTTCTCTTGCTAACAGAATGAACAGGCAACTAAATCGGAGATTTTCATAGCCATCTTGCCTCACAGTTCCCTTAATTCAACCTGACCTAATAGGCACTTTGTATGTCCTTTCCCTTGCACTTGACACATTTTATTGTAATTATGTCTTTATGTGTCTGTCTCTGTATTAGATTGTGGACTCCTTGATGTCTGACACCAAGCCTCACCTACCCAGTGTCTTAAACATTGTTTTCACAATGCTGCTTGTGAATCTAATGGGAATATTAAATAATGTGTCTTAATGAGCATGTTTGTAAGTAATAGCTCAAGGCTCCACAAGGTTGATATGGTCCTTATTGTAGAGGATCTTGATCTTTTATTGAGCAATTTGCCTTAAAACCACACATGTTAAGAGGCAGGGCTGGATTTTAAACGTAGATGTACCTCTTAAGACTGTGGTCTTTGCATGTAGATCAATGTGCCCAATGACTTGGTGATGCGGGGGTAAAACTCATGGAAATGTGACTTTCCTTTTGCCCCCCAGTTGGTGATGGAATCCAAAATTGGGCAAAAAAAAGGTACAAAGAACCTCACATTCTGAAGATAAGCACAAACAGGTGGGACTACATCTCCCTTCCTGGGTGTACTGAGCAGCAGACACTGCCTTTCAGTCACCATTCCCATAGCAGCCCAAATAAAAAGAATGGAAGAAGAGAGAAAAGAGGGTATGGAGACAGAGGAAGTAAAGGAGGAACGAATCGCTTGAGGTAATTCTCAGGGTGTGAGCTGTCAGCTAGTGGAGAAGGTTACGGCTTTCTCTCCACCTCTTCAGAGGAAGAAAAGAGTAAACCACTTAAAAACTTGCAGGTAGAAACACTATGCACCTCCTTCCTGCAGGGACTCTTTACTTAGCAACAGACTTGTTGATATGCCCCCATGCCGGCAGGGAAAGGGTGCAAGACCAGGTAGAGAGGAAGAGGGAAAACAGGGCAGCAGCCTGTCCTCCACTTTTTAGCAAGGTCAAGTTTCCAGGGGCTCAAGTGGACCCTCTAAGAGGGCTGCCTGTAGGGCAAGTGGACCAGCAGAAAGAGGTTTGGTGATTCTTAAGGCCAGGATATGTGTGTGTGCGGGTGTGTGTGTGTGTGTGTGTAGGGGGTGTTGGTGGGAGCGTGTTAATTGGTGGTAGTAGCTGTTTACCTTCATATCAGGGAACTGTGTAATGAGGAAGCCCCCATCTCCCCAGAACTTATACCCAAAGAGAGAGGCAGTCTTTGGATGCAGGCCATGCAGAGGGCATGCCTGGTCAGACTGGGTAAGCGGGACAAGCACTGCCATCTGGCACAGGTTGCAGTCACTTGGCCATGAAGCACAGACCATTTTTTTTCTTCATACACATTCCTCCTTCCAGTATCTAGTCCCAGCGAGGAAGGTAGAGTGACAGCGCAGACCCCGCCCCTTTCCCTCCTACTAGGATTATGTGAGCTACAGGGAGGGAAAGGGAGAGTTATTGGGAAGCACTTGGAGTTTTATTTTATTTTACTACATGAATAAAAGAAGCTTTATATGACAAAGATAGAGACAGAGAATGGGATTGGAATTTTAAACAGGACTGAGTTTTGTTGGTAAGTAACTGAACGTGGACAGAGAGTTACGGAAACAGCTTGAGGCAAAGGGACAGAAAGGGGAGAGTCATTAGCATATTGAGGGCCAGGATCAGAGAAAAAAAACACAAACTTCTGTTTGAACCCAACAAGTTCTGGCTGTTTAGTTAACCGGCCCCTGAAGAGACTGTTAAAGTGACAGCCTCCTTGCTTCCCACAAAGTGAATTTAGTTCCGACAGTGGAATGTGGGAAAACGTTTTCTATACTTCTCAGGGGAATGCCTAAGAACTCGTTCCTGTCCACTGTAAGGATCCGCTTATGAGCAGCTTGGTGGTGTCCCTGATTAAAGGCGACTCCTTGCTCCTTCTGGGAGACCCCCGGGAAGACAAGCAGCTGAGCACGGCTGTCTGTCTCTAACGTTCCAGGTGTTAGCCCGTCTTGGAGCACAGTAAACACCTGCAGGGCATGTGGTGTACGCAGCAACTTCCCAGAAATCTAGAAGTCACAGATATCGTGATGTTTCTTTCATCATAATCCTTAATTTTAGCTTTCAGTGGTTCTCAATCTTCTGGCCCTTTAAAACAGTTCCTCAGGTTTTTACCCCCAACTATAAAATTATTTTCGTTGCTACTTCATACCTGTAATGTTGCTACTGTTATGAATCGTAATGTAAATATCTGATATGCAGGATGGTCTTAGGTGACCCCTGTGAAAGGGTTGTTCGACCGCCAAAGGGGTCGCGACCCACAGGTTGAGAACCGCTGGCTTAACTGGATCATTATTCTGAGTGTCGCCTAAAGTCTCCCATAATAAATCCTTAAACTGAATATGAATTAGTGGGATACAAAAGATTTGCTTACCAAATCCTAAACGGCCACTACAAACCTTGAGGACAACAATAAAACGATGTACACACATGTGAAGAGTCCAACTCTTCACTGTACTGAATGGGAAACCTGAAGCTCGCTCGGAAGGGCTATGGTTTGCTCAGGATCTCACAGCTGGTTAAATGGCAGAACAAGGTCTTTTTTATGACACAGAAAAGCAGGTTTGGGTGAGTTACTTGGAGAACTAAAGAGAAGCATAGCTATGATACTGTCTATATTTAAATTTGATTTTTGCTCTCTGTTTCTTTTAGTGTGGGTTGTAGAGTAAAAAAAGGAAAGCAAAGATAAAATCACAAAATACCTACCCTTTGTTGCATGTTCATGGTCAGTCAATCTTGAAGTTATAAAACATAAGCCTTTTGCAACTGTTACGTTATGCAATGTCGATGTCTTCACTTGTGAAGGTGCTTATGTTTTCAAGACACTAATCATCCACACAGGTGTGGGAGGGTGCGAGGTTAGGCTGAAAGAGGTTCTGGGTAGGCAAAGTATATCAGGACTGGAAGGGAATTTGGAAAGTGACTCTCTTACTTTGCCAAGGGGAAGCTAAGGCCCAGAGAGAGTAAAACTTGGTTGAGCTCACACAATTAAGATGGACCACCTCCCCACCTCTGAGCTGCTAAACGGGAGAGAAACAAGTGTCTGTGTGAGCCAGTGAATTGTGGGGTTTATTTGTTCTTGCAACGTAGTCTGTGTTCTACCTACATGGCAACGTGACAAGATGACCAGTGAGGAGATGAAGGCTGACGACAGGATGGGAACTACAAATTACTGCCCAGCAGCATAGCAAAGGGATTCACTGGACAGAAGAGCCCATGAAAGGTTTCTAGGAAAGCATAGCATCTACCTGATTAGACTTTTCCTGAATTCATTGCATGTGGTCAGATAGAAGGTCAATTATCAATACTTTCCTAACAGTTTAGGGTCTCTATGAGCAGATAAGGGATGTACAGTGAAGTTACCCCTTCTCTGTCAGGGTGAGAGTTCTGCCTCCTTAGAGCTGCCTTTCATAGCTAGAGGAAGCTTTGATTTGAGCTATAAATTATTTATTGAGCTTCTATTTTTGGTCAGTTCTCGGGGTGGTGTGCTAATGTGGGATACAGAGAAGTATTAGACTAGGTAGCTCTCTAAAGGCACTTACAGTCTAATCAGGGAACCCTGAGCTATAATAAGAGACACATGCAATAATGTAGTATATGAGAAATTCACCAGTCCGCAGCAAGGTGTCTAGAGAATGATGCTTGAAATGAGTTTTGAATGGAAGGTAATAACGGTAATGCCTACTAATTATTTTGCACATGCCATGTGCCAGCAGTATTTGGATAAGCAGACAGGAACATAAACATTTCAGGCAAGGGAATAGAGAGGCTCGGAAGGAAGGGAGTCAGATTGCACGTGGTGGGCATGTCCAGGTTTTGCGGAAGGAATGCAGCATTGGGTGTGGGAGACATCACACAATGTTGGTACCCCAGGTGATAACCCACTTACAATGCGACAATCTCATATCACAAAATCTCAGAAAGCATTTTAATAGCCTAAGATGCAGTAGAAACGAAAACGTGATAGCACATAGAATCAGTTAGGTAAACGTGAAGTGTAAGTCACATACTTTTTGTCCATGTTGTAGTGTAAACCTTGCAACTTTTCATCATGATAGAAATTAAAATCAAAGAATTACGAAAGCTAGCTCATGGAGGAGTCCACTCCTGCTGTGTGATGTTATTCTTCTGTTATTGAAGAATACGACGGGGAAAGAATGGTGGTGGTGTTGAGATTCTTTTCCCTGCCTACTTCATGCTATTCTTCTAATGCTAGGGCTCTCTGTAATGGTGATAAAGGGAAGACTTGCTTGAAGCCAGATTGTGAATCTTACATGGTTGAATTTATCCCTCAGACAATGAGAAGCATTTTAAAATCAGTTGGTGGCATAATGAGAATGTCTTTATGGAGAAATTAATGTGTGGGGGACAACACTGAAGAAAAAAATGTTGTGTTTTTTTCATTTTGCAATGAATAATTCATTGCAATGTAATCTGAGGGCCATTAGGAAACATCCCACTATCAGGGCAACAGATGATTCATTTTCTGGCAGAGACTAGTTACAGGGATTCTCCTGCATGCACACTGAAGATATCTGGGTCTTGGAAAAATGGCTCAATATATAGATACATTTGGATGAAAGAGGAAGTCAGACACATTCTACATCAGGGGTCCTCAAACTTTATCAACAGGGGGCCAGTTCACTGTCCCTCAGACCGTTGGAGGGCCGGACTGTAGTTTTAAAAAAAAACTATGAACAAATTCCTATGTACACTGCACATATCTTATTTTGAAGTAAAAAAAACAAAACGGGAACAAATACAATATTTGTATTTGCATGTGACCTGCGGGCCGTAGTTTGAGGACCCCCGTTCTACATGATGCAATAGCCCCATAGGTATACCAAATGGGGACCTGTGACATAGGATACTGAATGTTATAGTGGAGACCGCCAAAGTTAAATTTGCCTATGACATACTTTTATCTACTGTGTCAATCAGAGTTCCAGCAGAAAACCAGATGGCATACTCAATGTTCAAGAGTTAATAAAAGGGTTATTTACAACCTCAGTGACAGGGCTAAGAGAAACCAGCAAGGGCCAGCCAGTTTAGCATTCCAGGGCCAGCGATAGATGGGGAGCCAGTTACCAACCACTCCTAGGACGGAAGGGTCAAGAGGAGAGAGCAGGTTACCTGTGCTCACAATCCAGAGGTATTGATTCTGTAGAGGAAGACTGCCAGCAGGAGCTGTGTGGCCTTGGTCAAGGGATGGAATCAATCCATGGCAGTGAGGGAACCACAGGAATAAATACATTGATCTCTCTCTCATCTCGTTCTCTGATATCCTGCCCATGCCCCCCATTGGTAAAATCAGCCAGAAGGCTGAGGGCAAGCCAGCCATGGACACAGTCCATGAAAGTCAACCTCCCAGAACACTGAGCAGAGTGGAGAAGGGTGGAGAGAGATGGGCAGTGGTGGTGGGCGGTGGGGGTGGAACACAGGGAAGACATCTAACATGAAACTTCCTGGTGTTACTAATCCCTAAAACCTAGGATGGGAAGAAATGATTCCTAGCCAAATACCTCTCCAATGGGCCTCCTTTTAAAACGCAAGATAGCCTGGAAATAGTAGAACTAAATCAAGTGAAACTAAGTGACAATTAAATAATAAATGAATAATAGGTTAAAAAGTAGGAGGATATTGAAAGGATAAACCAATTAAAAAACATAGATTATGTATGTTTGCAGTTTTACCGAGGACTAGCCATACCTCAGCTGTTGAGGTTTTGTCTGTGCTTCTTTTTCATTTTTAAAAAATATTTTTATTGAGGCCATAACCAGAGATAAGGAAGGCCACTTCATAATACTAAAGGGATCAATACAACAAGAAGATATAACCCTGGTAAACATATATGCACCCAATGCAGGAGCACCCACATACATAAGAAAACTTCTGGAAGATATCAGGGGAGATATCGACAATAACACAATCATAGTAGGGGACTTTAATACACCACTGACATCACTGGATAAATCCGCTAGACAAACAATCAGCAAAGAAACAGCAATCCTAAATGACTCACTAGATCAGATGGACTTAATTGACATCTTCAGAACACTACACCCCACAGCTGCGGAATATACATTCCTCTCAGGTGCTCATGGGACATATTCAAAAATAGACCACATATTGGGTCACAAGCAAAGTCTCCACAAATTCAAGAAGATTGAGATCATAAAAAGCATCTTCTCAGACCATGAAGGCATAATGTTAGAAATAAACTACAATAAAAACAACCCAAAATACTCAAACACTTGGAAGCTGAATAGCATGTTATTAAATATTGATTGGGTTACCGATGACATCAAAGAAGAAATTAAAAACATCCTGGACACTAATGACAATGAAAACACAACAATCCAAAACCTCTGGGACACAATGAAAGCAGTCCTGAGAGGGAAGTTTATAGCTCTACAGGCCTATCTCAAAAAACAAGAAAAAATGGTAGTTAATCATCTAACTCTACAACTCAAAGAATTAGAAAGAGAGCAACAAGAAAACCCCAGAGTGAGCAGAAGGAAGGAGATAATAAAGATTAGAGCAGAAATCAATGACATAGAGACCAAAAAAACAATACAGAAAATCAATGAAACCAAGAGCTGGTTCTTTGAAAGGATAAACAAGATTGACAAACCACTCGCCAGGCTCACCCAAGAAGCAAAGAGAAAGGTCCCAAATAAACCAAATCAGAAATGATAGAGGCGAAATAACAACAGACCCCACAGAAATACAAATGATTGTTAAACAATACTACGGGCAACTCTACTCCAACAAACTAGACAACCTGGAGGAAATGGACAAATTCCTAGAAAAATACAACATTCCAAAACTCAATCAGGAAGAATCTAAAAACCTCAATAGGCCAATAACTATGGAAGAAATTGAAGCAGTCATCAGAAAGCTTCCAGCAAACAAAAGTCCAGGGCCAGACGGCTTCACAGGGGAGTTCTACCAAACATTCAAGGAAGAACTAAAACCTACCCTCCTCAGACTACTACAAAAAATTCAAGAGGAAGGAACACTTCCAAGCTCATTCTATGAAGCCAGCATCACCCTAATACCAAAACCAGGTAAAGACATCACAATGAAAGAGAATTACAGGCCAATATCCCTCATGAACATAGATGCCAAAATCCTCAACAAAATCTTAGCAAATCGGATCCAGCAGTACATCAGAAGGATCATACACCATGACCAAGTAGGATTTATCCCAGAGATGCAAGGATGGTACAACATCCGTAAATCAATAAATGTGATACATCACATAAACAAATAGAGAAGAAAAAAACCACATGGTCATATCAATGATGCAGAAAAAGC
>NW_005871396.1:1205957-1215736 GCF_000147115.1 Myotis lucifugus | reverse complement strand
TCGCCGCCACCTGGACCAGTGGCCCCACGGCTCTGCTTCGCTCGCGTCAGTGGGACCCTAACCCCCTCTCGGGCCTCTGGCAGGTCCCCTGCGTGCGAAAGACCCGATGACCCCCGATCCCATCACAATGCGGGTGGCTACTCCTCCCCGGTAACAAAGGAGCACAGGATTGTGGGGGAGATGGGCGGTGCCTTCCAGCGTGGGGAGGGCCCCCGTGGGGTCAGACACGGAGCTCAGAGCTGGGGCGTCCACTCTCCCCGGGGCCTCCAGACAGATGGGAGCGCCTCTGAGAGGTTGTAGGAGTTTGCCTGGCCGGCGTGGCTCAGTGGCTGAGCATCGACCTATGAACCAGGAGGTCACGGTTTGATTCCTGGTCAAGGGCACATGCCCAGCGGTTTGCAGGCTCGATCCCCAATAGGAGGCATGCAGGAGGCAACTGATCAATGATTCTCATCATTGATGTTTCTATCTCCCTCTCCCTTCCTCTCTGAAATTAATACAAATATATATATATTTTTTTTTTTAAAAAAAAAAAAGAAGATGCAGGAGTTGGAGTGGCAGCCAAGGGGAGGGGGGTGGGGGGCGCTGGGAGGGGACAGTGTGAGCAGCCGGCCGCAGGCCTGTGGGAGGCTTGTGGGGACAGCTGCCTGCGAAGCTGCTGCAGGGAGTGTCCCACACCAAGGCAGGAAGCAAGGGGAGACGGGGCAGCGGGGGGAGGGGGGCGAGTGCTGCCTGCGGCCCCTCCGTGATGGTCAGAGCAGGGCAGTAACTAATGAGTCCAAAGCCGGTCTCTCTGAGCGGGAGGCCTCGTGCAAGGAGTGGCCAGTGCCCTCTCTCGGCTGTCATTTCTGTCCCACGGCTGTGAGAGATCATGTAAACACGTGTGTGTCTGTGTGCCATGGCAGACGCGGGCTTTCCCTCCCGCTGTCCCACACTCCGCCAGCAGACACAGAGCGAGTCCGCAAATCCCGCTGTCACATCCCAGGGGTCCCCTCCTCGGAGCTCCCGGAGGCCCGGCGACGAGGTGGCTGCCTGTGGAAAAGAGGGCAGCCAGCGCCCCTAACCCACGGAGGCTTCTAGCAAATAGACCCTGGATCGGTTCCTCGCCTGCACTTTAAGCCATTCATACCCCAAAAAAGAGAGAAAAAATATGCCATTTTGCCTCAACCTCCTGAATAATGGAGGGAGAGCCGATTGTCTGGGCTCGGCGAGCACTTCTGTGGTGCTAGGAGTGAAGGACCCCGAGGAGGCGGTAGCAGCGGGGACCCCCACTCAGACCGGGGAGCTGGGCGTGGGCACCTCCAGGCTGTCTGAGGGGCTGTGGGTGGGGGCTCCCAAAGCAAGAGTTTGGGGGCCACGGAGTCTTGAGGTGCCCTGGGGGTAAGCACCTCTGGTGGGTGTGCCACAGCTGGTGGCCTGGGGGTTAGATCGCTGCCTCCCGCACCTGCCTCGCCCTCCGTGCCTGTGGGTCCCCGGGGCCCAGGACGTGGGGGCAGCCACCCGGGGGGCATTAACTCAGGCTCCGTGTGCGTCCAGCCCCCGGGCCCTGGGGGGAAGATGGTCCTGCCCTTCGGAGTTCACAGGACAGAATTGGCGAACTCCGGGCTGGTTAAAGCGCCCGGTGCCACCCGCCCACGGAAAGGGCCGAGGCAGTGGACCCACAGGGTTGGGGCCTGGGGGGCTTCGTAAGACCATCCCTTGGAAACGGACGCAGAGAGGACCTGTCAGCCAGGCGGGCACAGCAGGGCTCTCCCCGGTGCGGTGCCACCTGGCGCGTGTTCGTGGGGGCCATTGTCGGCCACATCCTATCGGGGTGGCGGGGGGTCACGGCTTCGTCGGCCCCCAGAAGGGGAACAGACTGTCCACGCACAGTGGGAGCCCAGTGTGACTCTCACGTCAGTGGCTTCTAAGGAAACCATGACGACGTTTGGCGTGAACGGGAATGATGTGATGCTATCAGCCCGCATCTCCGACCGCCTGGGGAGCTGTCAGAGGGTGTGAGTGAGGGTTGGAACAGTAGGTTGGCCTCACGGTCGTGTTTCCTAGAAGTAGTTCTATCTCTGAATAGATAACGGATAGGCCACGGGTTCCAGGCTCTCTCATTATAAATCCTAAACCATCATTGTGTTCTCACGGGATTCAGTTTTCTCGAAGACTGTATGTGTCAGTACAAAACTTCTCGCCTTCTCCTCTTGGATGATTATTTTTCTGCATGTGTATGTTTTTCCTTTTCCTTTTTAAAATATGTTTTTATTGACTTCAGAGAGAGGAAGAGAGATTGAAATGTCAATGATGAGAGAGAATCATCCACCGGTGGCCTCCTGCACGCCCCGCATTGGGGATCGAGCCTGCACCCCAGGCGTGTGCCAAGTGGTAGTCCTCTCCGACTGAAAAAAGCAGCCCCTCCTTTTACAGAGGGTTCTGTGCTCTCACCCTGTTGTTTATACTTTAGACTATGGCCACTCTCTCTGCTGAAATGCACATAACGGCCCCGCCTACTCGGTCTTTGTCAAATGGAACAGGTGATGAAGCCACAGGAAAAAGTCTGAAGACAATGAAGGGAACCCACTCTCACTTCTGAAATCTAAGACCTTGTCCCCCCTCCCTCTTCTCCTTTGTCCAAAATGTCATGTACACCTGATGTCGCCTCACCGTTATTGGAAAATTCATGCATATGTGACCTCCCCGTGCACCGGGAATCCAATTTGATTTTTTTTTCTTGTTAATTTGTCTCTTAATTTGATTATTAGCCCAGCCAGAAGAACTTAGAAGGTGGGAGAAAAGGTATTAACATTTATTTAGCCCCCACAGCTATAACTGTTTAATGAGCAAAGAAATGAATGTGTAAGGCCTAAAATGTACAACGTCTACATAAGCCTGAAGAAATACCAAAATCAGCTGTCGTTCTCAGGAAGATCTCTTCACAGCCTGCTCCTTATCTACCCGACATTTCTACTAAGTTCCACCCCCTCCTGTCATCTGGGAGGCTAGCACGTTGCAACAATGACACGCAAGCCCAGTTACCTCTTTTTTCTTATTTTCTGCCTCCTCGCTATAGAATGCGAAGATGGCAACCTGGCCCATTGTAATATTAGATTATAATTCATGCAGCCAATTTCTTTCTATTCAATTAAAGTGCAAGACTGTCGGGATGTGTAACTGTTTCTTTCAAGAAAATGGGAAAGCCTAGGATCCAGGATCTTATTGTGCGGCGAGATGATGAGTCACTGCGCCCACACCTTCAGCAAGAGGACCACGTGGTGCTTGACAGCCTCCGACAGGCAGATGGATGCACTGGGAGGGGCTGGGGCTCGGACTGCGAGCGGTCAGGCGTTGGGGGGCACCTGGAAGTGGCCTGTTTGGGGCCACCATCTGTCAGGTGTCTTCCTCTCCTCGTCACAGTCGCCTGACATATGGCCACTGCCACACGAGCATCACTCAATAGTCCATCTGAACTCCGTTGTAGTTGAACCCGTCTTATCCCATCCGCTAGCTGATTGATGGCACATAATTTAGTCCACGGTTTAATTTTGCTTTATTTGCTCAATAAAGCAAATACTCTGCAAAGAATTGAAATGTTTTCTATTCCTGGGCTATTTCTGAGCTTTTCCTTTCTTTTATTTTCTTTTCCTGAGACCGATGAGGCTCATTCCAACAAGACAGGCGTGAGGTGATGATGGCGACCGAGGTGATAACAGAAGTTAAAATTAGGGCTAACCATTGCTTTAAAACATTACTACATTGGTATGTTGACAATTAGAATCTTCCCTGCCATGGTCAGTTGTGTCTGGAGAAGGACAGAGATCAAATACCAAGTGAACGTGCGTGGGATTTCGCCATTTCTGCTCGATGTTGGCCTTGCAGCCGCTTTGCTGATCAGACCTTTGGATCTCACCTTTGCGGTGTCGCGTCCCAGGACTTCAGTGTAGCCGCTTCTAAACGGAATGCTAAAACACGACTCGTAACCCAGAATGCGTGCGTCGTCTTCGTGTGGAATAAAATGTAAGCTACTTTGGAGAAAGGAAGAATTCTAGACCCGTGTTTCATTAATATCAACGCCCGTCTCATACTCCCTGAATGGGCGCCTCTCAGAATTGCTGTTACGGTGCCAGGAGGAGAAAAATGGGGGAAAGTACCTTTCTACCAAAAATATGTGTCTAATGCAGGTCATTAGGCAGAGAAGAGCATTAGCTGATGTGAGGGGATGCTCTCCTAATGCAGGCAATTTCCCCACTCGGATCAGACTCCCTGCAGACGAAGGCCTAATAGGAGTGGGGCGGGAGCCGGGCCCCGCGGGGAGCCACAAATAGAAGCCCGGGTCCGTGTAATCTATAGCTCGGCCGTGCATTCATTTACTAAATAAGGCCGTGGCGACATTAGGCACATTTTCCCGACACCTTTCCCTGTTGACAGGGAGCTGGGTGAATGTAGTGAGGGAAGCACACGGTGAACTATTGCTGGCATTTATCAGCCCGTGTGATGAGTGGCCCTTAAATAGAGCATCTTATCATCCCAGCTTCTCCGTAGCCTTAATAAGAGGAGCCGGGGTCCCTCTACACAGTATCAACGTGACAACCCCTCCCCACCCCCCACTGTGGGAGGGGAACTTCGAGAAGAAACCAGGAGATGGATTTGGGTGGGTAAGGTTGAAAGTAATTGTAAGTTGACCTCGCATTTTGTATTTCATTAATCTTGTCCTGAATCTGTACTAATAAAACAATAACCACAGTGGGTGGTTGGGTATAAAGTAGGGATTGACTGGGGTAAACAACAAGGACTTGTTCATCTCGCCGGGTGCTGGTGCCAGATCACCTGACTTTACAGAGGAGACAACCACCACATAATGTTTATTCTGGGGGAATATTATGGCTGGACTGAGTGTGTTAATTCCTTCCCATTGATTTTTCTCATAGTGCGTGAAACAAACATCCATCAGCCTGGTTAATAACTGAACAAGGTCCCAGCACAGTCAAACCATAATTTGATAGGAATCCGTGACACAAAGGAAATATTTGGCTATAAATGAACAACTGAAAGTGCGGCCATTCCATACGTCTAAAATACACAGACATATGCCTTCATATTCTTTGTGTGTGTGTTGTTGTTTTTTTTTTTAACTTTACCACTAGCTATTTTTTTTAATTTTTTTTATTGTTGACAGTATTGCAGATGTCTAGTTTTCTTTAAAAAGCCACTGTAAAGCAAGTCTACGTAGTAAAACAAGTCTGTCTGTGAAGATCGACACTCCATTCCGCAGTCAGCATATGCAGTCCTTGAGCCACCCCCTAACCATCTTCATGAACATCCAACTGTGCCTGCTGGGGACCTCAGTTCTCCGCTGATGTTCTGTGAATTTAACTGTTGGCAAGTGTCTCCGTGAGGACTGTTATCACTGTGAAATGTGCTTGTGATGCCTGGGAGTCATCCATCTATAAAAAATAAAATAAAATAAAATAAAATAAAATAAAATAAAATACTAGGCCGGCTGGTGTGGCTCAGTGGTAGAGCGTCGACCTATGAACCAGGAGGTCATGGCTCCATTCCCGGTCGGGGCACATGCCCGGGTTGTGGGCTCGATCCCCAGTAGGGGGTGTGCAGGAGGCAGCCGATCATGATTCTCTCTCATCATTGATGTTTCTGTCTCTCTCACCCTCTCCCTTCCTCTCCGAAATCAATGAAAACATATTTTTAAAAAACACTCTTAAAGATGATGGAGCACTGAGATGAACAAACAGACAGTTCCATTGAGACTCTGACAGGAAGCCCGGCACAGCGTGTTAATGTGCTGCTCTTCGTGAACTTGATCTGTGACGCCTGTTTATTCCTTCTCTAGTGCGTGCAGAGCTCTCGGAGAAGTTCAGGTGTTTCTCTTCCCAAGTCCCATCCATCCCGCAGAGCAGGCTGTCCTTCTAGGATGGAAGTGGTGCCCAGGACTCGCAGTCCACGATGGCCGCTGAACACAAGGACAAAAAGCACCCATTGGGGAGCCCTCAGTAGACACTGCTCCCACCGAGAATAAAGCATTTTCTCTTTTTTGTCTCCTTTGGTTTGGCTTTAATAAACGAGTTGCACCCTTCTGTGCCTCGCACCGTGCTTTCCCGTGGCTTATTATTCTATACGAGCAGCTGTGGCAGGTGCGTTCATAATCTTACCTGAATTCTCTTGCCGTTTTTGGCTGATTCGCTTTGTGTTGTCTGGTTCTTAGTCATAAAATCTGCTAAAAAGGAGCACAACTCTTTCTTCCAATATTTGTACGTTTTCTCTTGGTAACACCACTGCCTACTGTTTCAATCACAGGGTTAGTAGTTACAGCTATGGCCACCATCCTGGTTTTGTGCCAGATTTTAATAGGAAAAATTCTGGTGTTTGATTATTAAGCCAAATGCTGGCTGAAGAAAGCTCTCGCCTTACCAACAGAACCTGAGAAATGGACGTTGAAGTTCGTGAAGATGCCTCATTTGGTATCTCCTGTACGACATACCATTTGCCTCCATAACCTTTACAACTATATATTAATTTGACCCACTTATAATTTTTAAGTATGTTTCATTGTCTTTATTTTTAATTTCAGTTTTCAATTACAGTTTGCATTCACTATTGTTTTGTTTTAGTTCAAAGTGAGCACATAGTAGTTAGACAATTATATACTTTACAAAGTGGCCCCCCAGTATTTCAAGTGCCTACCTGGCACCATACACATTATCACAATCCTGGACTATATTCCCTATACTGTACTTTACATCCAGACGACTATATTGCAACCACCAATTTGTATTTCTTAATCCCTTCATCTTTTTCACCCAGCTCCCCCAAACACCCCGCCTTCTGGCAACCATGTCTGTTCTCTGTATGAGTCTGTTTCTATTTTGCTTGTTTATTTATATTGTTCTTTAGATTCCACCTCTAAGTGAAATAATGGTATTTGTCTTTCTCTCTGGCTTATTTCACTTAGTAAAAAGCCTCTAGGTCCATCCATGCTATTGCAAATGGTGAGATTTTATTCTTTTTTGTGACCAAGTAATATTCCGTTGGATGCATGTACCACAGCTTTTTTTATCTTCTCATCTATTGTCTATTGATGGGCACTTGGGTTGCTTCCATATCTTGGCTATTATAAATACTGTTGCAACGAACATAGGGATGCATATATTCTTTTAGATTACTGTTTTGGGGGTTTGGGATATATACCCGGAAATGGAATTGCTGGGTCATAAAGCAGTTCCATTTTTAATTTCTTGAGGAAACTCCACACTGCTTCCCACAGTGGCTGCCCCCGTCTGCATTCCCACCAGCAGTGCACGAGGGCTCCCTTTTCTCCACGTCCTCGCCAGCACTTGCGGTTCATTGATTTGTTGGCGGCAGCCATTCTGACGGGTGTGAGCTGATGTGTCATTGTGGTTTTAATTTGCATCTCTCTGATGATCAGTGTCGTTGAGTGTCTTTCCATAAGTCTCTTGGCATCTGTATGTCCTCTTTGGAGAAGTGCTTTTTCAGGTCTTGTGCCCGTTTTTTAAATTGGACCGTTTGGGTTTGGGGGTTGATTCTATGAGTTCTTTAGAAACGTTGGACACTATCCCCTCGTGGAATGTATCATTGCCAAATATCTTCTTTATTCAGTAGGTTGTCTTTTCATTTTGTTGGCCCATCTATAACTTTCCATAGCCCGCCCATGTATTCGGGACATACACGCCGCTTGGCTGTGGTGACTTTTTCTCCCACTATACTGCTAAATCGCTTTAATCATTATTTTAGGAATGATTCGTATGCAGAGTAATGATCTAATGTAAAGCTATTCTGCCAGGTTTGGGTGTCAGTGCTGTGCTCTCGTGTAAAACAAGGATTGTGGGGCTTCTTCCTGTCCATGGAGTTGGAATCGGATTAAGTGGGGAAATAGCAGTCCCGGGGCCATTGAATTAATTCCCTCCTGAAGCCGTCTGGGCGCGGCCTGCGCTCACGGCCGCTCACGACCAGCTTTAATGGCATCGCTCGCTGTGCTCAGCTGTTGGCGTGTGGCCTGGCACCAGCCTAGTGGAGTCCGTTTCCCTTGACGGGGCAGAGGTTGGTGACATTAACCGGTGCCGAGTCCAGGGGAGGATGTCCGGGGAAAGGCGGTGCGTTACGTGTTCGGAGTTCACGGGCCGTGCGGGACATGGGGGTGGAAAGAGCCCGTGAACAGGGAGGAGAGAGGCCGGGGAGATGTTCCGAGAGTCTCTGCGGGAAGGCAGCGCTGCTAACGAGGTCGCCCCAGAAAACCAAGGCATTAAGGGAAGGTGTCACTGTGGGCCCTGGAGACCCCACACTAACTGGGCAGGAGCGAGCTGGCTCTTATAAACAGTGCAGAGCCCATTTCCTGCCCACTCGCCTAAAGGAACAGGAGCCCTGGGACAATGTGAAGACACCACAGTGGGAGCAGCAATGGGGTGTCTTCCCCAGAGGGCGGGAAGGCAAGGATGCGCGAGCTGCAGGTGAGGGGCCTCACGGAGACAAAGGGGGAGGCAGAAACCCAACCCCAACGGAGGCCGGGGCAGAGGGAGTCACGGGCTGGGGCAGAGGGAGTCACGGGCCGGGGCAGAGGGAGTCAGGGCCGGCGGACTCACGAGGCTGCCGTCAGGAAAAGGGGAAGGATGCGAAGAGGAACCAACGCTGAAGGCGGGATTTGTGCAGACACATTAGAAAGGCCTGGAAACTGTCCTGACATAGAGCTGGTGGGATGAGAAACAGCCGACGCTTTGAAACCACTGTATCCACGATGCCTGAGCCCACGGTGTACGGGCTCAGCCCTCACCACCCCTCTAGTTTGTAGGTCCAACTGCCCCCTTGGGCGCCCACGGGGACACCTGGAAGGGGACACACACCCTCATTCCCCCAGAGTCGCTCTCCCTTGGGCATTGGCCTCTGAGGCAATGCTCCCAGGCCCCCAGGCCAAAGCCTAGACGTCGTCCTCTCTCCTCATCCTCTGGGACACGCCGTCCATCGGCACCGCTGTGGGCCGTGTCCTCGGAACGGGCTCGGGCCTGGAGAGAAGGGGGCCCTGGGCCCTGGGCCCTGGGGACCTACAGTCAGGCCATGGGGGGGGGAGACATTTCCCCATCGCGGCTCTGAGACCTGCCGGACCCGCTCGAGGGGGGGGGGGTGCAGGCTGCATCCCAGTGACCCGGAGGGGCCCAGGTTCACAGGCTGCATGGGGCGCGTTCCCTAAGCAGTTAACTGAACATATCAAATTCCGACAGTAAACTGTCATTTCTGAAAACTTTTAAACAGAACGTAGAATTAACTGAAAAGTCAAGGAAACTGAGCCACTACAAAGGCTATTTCAGCCCATGAATGTATTTGCAGAAGCAGGTGGATTTCTTGGAACAGCCTGTGGGGACGAAAGGCCCCGGACCGTCACTGTCACCGTCAGCCACGCCCCTGCCTACTCTGGGGCGGGGGGGGGGGGGGGGGGGGGGGTGTCCGCAGGACGCGTGAGCAAGCGTGTTGCACAGAAACACTCTGTAGAAGCACCGATGTGCTCAAGCTCCCAGGGAGGAGGGGTGGGATATGTGGGGCGCAGCGATCCTAAAAGCGCTCAGACTTGGATGGCGCCTGCGGGGAGAGGAAAGTGCAAGGACTCTGAGCCCTGAAGAATCCAGTCGGCTCGCAGGAACGGACGCTGCCATCGGAGACGCGAGGGGACAGTCGCAGGACTACTGGGCGCGTCCCGAAGTGATTAAAAGAATCAACTGTGACACGTCCCATGTGACTTGAAAAATCACGTAGAGTTGAAGTAACATCAGGAT
>NW_005871396.1:1191954-1205857 GCF_000147115.1 Myotis lucifugus | reverse complement strand
TGAGTCAAAAAGGAAAAATAAATGAGACTAATTATTTGACTTAAGTATAGACGTCTCGCCTTAAATAATTACCAACGAATTTGTCCTATAAAAAGTAGTAGGTGTGCTGTTTATGTCACATCTAAGAAGAAGTAAAACACGAGAATGTTAGGAATAAAAACACAGGAGGCGCGCCGGGCAAGGCTGAGCCAGTGTTACACGGAGGCCGGGTCCTCCTGTGCGTTTGCAGTAGGACCTGCCCAGGGGCTCCGCCAGCTGGTGCCAGGGCAGCGCCGCCCGCCCTGAGGAAGGACGGGCCCGGGCTTGGCACCGTTAGCGCTCTCCCCCATCGAGGGGCACAGCCGGCCAGCGATGAGGATATCAGGAATGAGGCAGATGCATGCAATATGTCCAATTGGACACTCTGATTTCATGTGAGAAAACTAGCATAGTAATGAAGATTTTCAAAATTAACATGTGATGAAGGATCATACAGAGGCTGTGATTGTGAGAACACATATCAAAGCCAGCATGAGCTGAGTTTGGAAACGTAACCAAAACAATTGTTGTCTTTTTAATGTATACAGACAAATGTGATTGTTTGCTATTTCTCCTGTGGGTTCGGTGGAGAGGAAAGGGTTTATTTTTTCAGTCTACCACTAAGGATTTGCACAAACACCTGTGCCGCCCAGGAACTGGACTCGTTTTCCGACAATGAATTCCTCACAGGAGAGCGAGGAGAAGGACTTGCAGAATCAGAAAGCGGGGCCGAGTTCTTGAGCCCAGACGGTGTTAGTCGATGTCAGGCATGTATTGAAGTAGATGAACCTGGCGGTGGCAGATGAGTTTGGAAGGATTCTTCAAAGCAGACCAGCTGGGATGGGTGATGACTGCAGGGCCGCACAGCCGAGGGGCCCGGGCAAAGGCCAGCAGCCTCCCGGCCCAGACACGCAGCCCCCAGGCTGGGGCCCCGTCAGGACCGGCTGCTGGCCACGGGCACAGCGTGGACTGGAGGAGCCGAGAGCCCGGGCAGAGCCGGAGCATAGCCTGGCCGTGTCCCACCTGCCCGCACGCTGCCCGCGCCCGGGCTCCTCACTGCTCCTCTTATCTCTTCCCTCCGGCCGCCAGCTCTCCTGTCCCGCAGCCATGCCAGCCACACCAGGGACTGTGCTCCCAGGACAGAGGCAGCAGCAGTCCCTGTCCCTGCACTCACATCCTGCCTGCTCCCCACAGGGCTTTCCTGGCCACGCCCTGCGCCCCACTGTGGACAGGCTGTGCCCACGGACAGGCTGTGCCCACGGATGTTTGCAAATGATACAGCTGATAAGAGGTTAATATCCAAAATGTATAAAGAACTCATACAACTTAACACCACAAAAACAGACAATCTAATTTTTAAAATGGGCGAGGACCTGAATAGACATTTCTCCAAGAAGACATACAGGTGGCCAACAGACACATAAAAAGACACTCAACATTACTAATCATCAGGGAAGTGCAAATGAAAACCACAATGAGCTATCACCTCACCCCTGTCCGAATGGCTATCACCAGCAAATCAATGAACAAGCGCTGGCGAGGATGTGGAGAAAAGGAACCCTCGTGCACTGCTGGTGGGAATGCAGACTGGTGCAGCCACTGTGGAGAACAGTATGAAGACTCCTCAAAAAAATTAAAAATACAGGTGCCAAATATATGATCCAAAATTCTACTTCTTGGCATTTATCCAAAGAAAACAAAAACACTAACTGAAAAGATATGTGCGCCCCTAAATTTATTGCAGCATTACTAGCAACACCATTATTTGGAAGGAATTGAGGAGTCCATCAAGAGATGAATAGATAAAGATGGAATAATATATTCAACAAGAAAGAAGAGTGAAATCACACTATCTGTGGCGATATGGACGGACCAGAGGGCTTTATGCTGCGTGAAATAAGCCAACCAGAGACAGACAAGTACCATATGATTTCACTTATATGTGGAATCTAAAAAAAATACAAGTGAATAGACAAAACAAAATAGAAACAGACTTACAGATAAAAAGAGCTAGCTGATGGCTGCCCAGTGGGTGGGGGTTGGGGAATTTTTAAAATTCAGGAATAAATAAATGGGCGGGGGCGGGGGTGCTGGCACAAGGGATGATCACGCTTATTAATGTAGACGAGTGAGAGGATTAAAACAGGATTCTGCTGGGCTTTGGTCGCCTGAAGTGGGATCAGCTATCTCCGCTGGATCAGAGCGCTCAGAGTAACCAGCAGTTCCTGGAACTGGCTCAGTAGCCCCAGCAGAGAGTCTTTGTTTTGCCGATTTGGTCTAATAGTTACTACGACCTCCTGAAATTGCTCATTGAATAAATCCCACATAACTTTAGAGATGGAGGGCTCACCTCTCCCACCTCACCAGGAGGTAAGAGGGCGGAGTAGGTGTTCCCGGCGTGGCCTGGCTGTCAGAAGCACCACGCTCCCTGTTGCTCTGACCCAAGGCCCCTCGCCGTTCCCCTTCTCGGGTTACTAGAATATTCTGCTGGTCTTGAAGCCGGGGAGAGAAGAGTCCATCTCTGTGCACTGAGCCTGATACAACCTTCTGGAGACAGAGGTTCAACCAAAACCCCTCCCCCTTTCTCCACGTTCATGGCTGCCCTCCACGAGGATAAGCCACTTGACTTGCGGAGGGGGTTTTCTGATTGGAAATGTGTCTCAAGCAAACGGTTTTCTTTTCTTTATAGAACAGGAAATATCTGCTTTTCAATTCCTCGCGACCCTCCCCCTCTATGAAGGGGTTCCCTCGTCGCCACCCCTCCTCCGCACCGGCATCCGTAAACCAGCCAGGAAACGATGCGCCTAGAAGTCAATAGCTCGCCGGAGCCGGAGAGAAATGATCAGGAATATTGCGTGCTTCCTCTGCTATATTTCTCCCCGGAATTTTTCATAAGGTTTCATACGGCTATAATATCTATATGATAGAGATTTGATTTTAATTTTTCAAGATCTCCTTACCATCCTCCAAGGGGACCCTTAAAGTATACGGTTTCCTTTTTAAATTCTGCCCGCAGCAAGCCAGTTTATAGCTTAGCTGGGTGTTTTATTATTGTCAGACGTGGCTTCTGAAGGGAAGGCTTCGGGGGAAATGGCAAACTTTCTGCTTCCCCACGGTGGCTGGTTAGAGAGCGGGTCCCCCGCACCGCCTCCTCCACGGGCGTCTGTGCGCTCTGCCCCCCGGGCGGCCACGGCGGCAGGATGAGCTGGGACTCGTGCAGGTGCCACACGGGTGTCGGGGCTTCGGGTGTGATGTGCTATCCTCTCCTCGGCCAAAGCACATCCATTTCCTCTCTTTTTTTAATATACATTTTTATTGATGTCAGAGAGGAAGGGAGAGGGAGAGACAGAAACATCAATGATGAGAGAGAATCATGGATCGGCTGCCTCCTGCACACCCCACACTGGGGATCGAGCCCGCAACCCGGGCCTGTGCCCTGACCCGGGATCAAACCGTGACCTCCTGGCTCATAGGCCAACGCTCAACCGCTGAGCCCCTCCGGGTGGGCGCCTCCATGTCTCTCCACACCAGAACCTAGTCCCGCTGCCATGGCTTCCTGAGCAGCACTGCCCCCTCCGAGCCTCCGGCGCCCCCGGGAGCTCACCCTCCCGGCCAGGGTCCAGGTGCTCTTGGCTACCTGCCATCAGGACGCAGTTACGCACACGCGTGCTCGTCGGGCTTCGTGCCCCTTCGGGAAGGCACTGCTTGGGAAGGAGAAGCTGTGTTGACTCTCCTCGGTGTGTTTATTCCTAAGCCCGGGTATTTTTTGAGCGCTCCATCGATATTTGTCTGCTGATGAATTGAAGAAGATTTTGTCTTCCATGGAAGCAAATGAAGTTCCCCTCTAACTCCAGTGGGTTAGTGGTATGTGTCACACAAGATTCTGAGTCTCCGCACACCCTCAGATTAATAACGAGCCACCACTGCCCGGCCGGTGTGCCTCAGTGGTTGAACCAAGAGATTCACTAGTCCGATTCCCAGTCAGGCACGTGCCCAGGTTTGGGACTCAATCCCCAGCAGGAGGCATCTGAAGGATGTTTCTCTCTCTCCCTTCTCCCTTTCCCTTCCTCCCTCTCTCAAAAAGTCAATAAAACATTTTTTTTTAAAAAGAGTCATGACCAATTAAAAACGTCTGCTATGGAGACTGTGAGGGTAGCGAGAGGAGATGGAGAGGGTGACAGGTACTTGCCATGTCTCTCTAAGGGGCTGCTGAGTGGTTGGTGGATTATAGAGAAAAGGTTTTGAGATACAGTACTGAGGAGGTACTTCCTGTTATTGATCAGCATGATGGATATCATCAGCCTTAAACATATGAGATGTTTTGAGTGTGTTGGTTGGTCGGTCATTTTATGTTGGGGGGGGGGGGTAAGTTAGCTTCCATCTCTTCAGTCTGACATTGTAATATTTGGTCACATGATTGTTTCATAAAATGATATTGGGATTGCATGCAACCTGATTTTCAATTTTCAGTAGTTTTATTTTCTGGGTAGATGCAATCTTACATAAGTGGATTTCTGTCTTAGCTAATATGTTCTACATAAACATTTTCTACCAATATAGCTAATTTGACCAGATGTTATTAAATAAGGAGAAATTCTAGCTTCAGTTCCTCTTTTTCCTCTGCTTGAGCTAAACAAAAAATGCTCCACTTTTGTTGAGGATAAATGTAAGGCCAGCAGTAACATTATTCAGAAAATAATAATGTTCTTTTAAGACAAAGTGAGTCGGAGTGGGCCCTTTGTCATCCCAGCTGTGGTCTCCAAAGCCACATTTCTGTTCTCATAAGATAGTTCCTCTGAAAAGAAGTTGAAATGCCGTAAATTACATTAGTGTAAGGTCACAAATTAATCACTTTATAACCTATTTTCTCTTGAAAACCCTTTCTTTGTAGAAATTCAGCCACAAAGTGACTCATACTATTCGATGTGATAGGTTACTCCTGCCTGTCTGGCGTGGTATTCTCAGCCGCATTGTTAGGAAAAGAGCGCAGTTGCCCGCGCCCATTGTCCTGTTTGCCATCAATGAGGAAACGCTTTGCTTGTACCTCCCAGCGTTATTTATTCCTGCCGCAGATGTGTGCGTCTCACATGCTGCTGGAATCCGGTCATCCACCACTGAGTGAGGGACAGGCCTCAGCAGCCGCTGTGGAAAGGGGGTCGTACCCAGCCTTCCATGTGAGACGGCAGTACCGTTCCTTCGGGTGAACTGAAGGAGAAAATGCCTGATGGGCACGGCCTAATGTAAGAGTTCATTTTACTCTACAATTGAGTTTAGGACCAACATTTTCATAACCCTGTTATTTAAGAAGGTTCTCCACGGCTCCCTCTTTGATTCCATTGTACTACACAAAAAATAGGTATTGATTTAGGAAAATATCTCAATGGATACGTTTTCTACAAAAGAGTAAATGATGAAATCCAATCGATGCCAGAGCTGAAAGCTGGCCTCTCGCATGGAGACAAACATGGTGCCGGTTGGATGGGCCCATCGCTTGCAGCGGCATCGCATGGAGGGCGGGAGCTTCCACCGGGCAGCACGGAGTTGGGGCCTGGAGGACGGAGAGGACGTTTTGTAAAGCGCCGGTGGGAGGAGGAAGGGTGCCCTGACTCCGGTGCTTTCTGCCGTCATCTGATCTGAACACGCCCTTGACTCCCAGGCCCCACACGGGGCCTTCCAGCCACTTGAGGGCTGGTGGCCTCAGAACCAAGAAGAAACACTTTCAACACCATCAACAAGGACTTTCCGTCTCTGTTCTTACACTTTGAGTGACTCTTCTTTGAGTTCTATTGCCTTTCATCTTAGTTTTTCTCAGTGTTGTGGAATAGAATATTCAGACTTCCCAGAAAATGTCTCTTATGTGAAAAGCGCCTCAAAATGCTGTGTCTCCTCTATTTCTATTCATCGTTCTTGCTTCTCTGTCTGTCCTACTTGAACGAACTCATCTCCTATTCAACACCACGCAGTGTGTGACCATTGCGGAGACTTCTTGTTGTCTCGACCAACGGGAGAATGTGTGTCTAGTGGTCAGCGCGTAGCAGGTGGTAAACGTACGTTTAGTCAATGAGTTGAAAGAAAGCTCTTCAAATTGCAATCGCACCCCCTAGATAGATGACTTTACGTAAGACACTTATTCTTTCTGAATGTTTCCTCGTTTATAAAACGAGGCCATAATATCTCCTCTCTGGGCTGTTGTGCTGATCACACAAAGGAATGGTCGAGATGCAAGATACTGTGGTTTTTCTAGCCTTCAAGGAAGTCTGTCGGACATTGTTCTGGTGTCTCGATGTTGGCACTCAACAGCTATTCCGTCTGGAGTAAGTTTTCTCCTTTTAATCTGATCTGGAGGGACTGCTTACCCTTGGTTTCTGGGGCTGCCTGTGAAAGAAGATTCCAGGACCTACCTTCCCGTGTTGGGTCACTGCCCCTCCCAGAACCAGGCCTGTAGGAATGAGCTCTGTCAGTGTTACAGCCAGGAATCCCCACACGACACCTTGCTGTTCCTCCCCCGGCGCAGGTGTCTCTCTGTCACTCCTCATCCTTCCTATCGTCACGACTTGCAGTGCACGCAGACCTCTCCCACTTCCACACACACCCACACCTACACTAAACACTGCACTCACGCCACACTCACACTCACACCCACAGTCACACTCAAACTCACATTCACATTCACATTCATACACATACCCATAGTCACATTCACACCCACACCTACACTAAATACTGCACTCACACTACACTCACACTCACACCCACACCTACACTAAACACTGCACTCACACCCACACTCACATTCACACACTCACATTCATATTCATACTCACATTCATACTCATACCCACGGTCACATTCACACCCACGCCTACATTAAACACTGCACTCACACCCATACTCACACTCACATCCACACCCACACTCAAACTCACATTCACAGTCATACTCATACCCACAGTCACATTCACACCCACGTCTACACTAAAAACCACACTCACAGTCACACTCACATTCACACCCACACCCACACCCACGCTCCCACACTAGGACTGTGCTTGGAAGACAGTAGTACTTCCAATTTGGCTAAACTCAGGGCTGTTGCCAGACTTTTGTTGGTGAGTGGGGTACCGATGAGGGGACTAGGAGAGCTGGGTGTGAGGAGGAGTTAGAAGATATTGGGGTGAAGGTGAATAAGGAAGAAACCAATGGGGAGGGAGGTGTGATGGAGAGAGGAAATTTAAGAAAAGAGCAGAAATGGTCTTGAGAGATTTAGGAAAAGTTTGGCTGCCCGACGCAGAGCGCTCCATGCCCCTCTTGACGAAGCCCTCCATACACCCATCGTGTTTGATGCAGCTTTGGGTGTTGAATTTCCCAGAATCTGTAACTGAAGACTAAGTGAAGTCAGGGTGACAGGGAAGCAGTCCACCATGGCAGGTTGCCTTTCTGTCACCACCCATTGCTTCTCCACCTGTGACGTGCGTTCCGGTCACCTGTGACCCCCTCCCTCCCTGACCCCACCCCGTCCTCTCGGGCTGTATTCTCAGTTGGGGCCTAATCCCACCCTCCTCTTCTCCTAGTTTACTTTCAGGCTCTTATGAGGTCAGACATCTTCAGATGCGAAAGCCGTTTAGCCCAGAGTTCTTGGTTCACCTGCAGGACCCTCTGAGCGCTCCTGGTGGGGGTCCCACGGGGAGGGGCAGGGCCCTGGGTGCCAGAGGGCAGTCCTGTTCCCCAGTCCCAGCTCTGCCCCCGCTGCTGGGTGACCCTGACCCAGTTACTTCCCGTTGAGGGACTGGCTCTAGAACAGGTTGGCCGCATCGCCTGTGAGCTGGTGTCTCCTCCCTTGGTTCCTTTTCATGATCCAGAAAGATCTCTCATGACACCTATTTGAAATTTCACCAAAGAAAAAGTTGGATTTTTGAAAAACATTTTCTAATTCCCCTTGAAAGGCAACCAAAGAATGTCTTTGATATATTGATCTGCCCATCTTTCTTTAAATCTTCATGGAAATTACATAGAAAAATTGGTGTTCAATATTTTGAAGCATGCTTTCTAGTCAGAGATTTTATATACCATGTAGGTGTCATCAACTCAAAAAGCGGGGGGGAAGGTGGACAGCTAGTGTTGTGCCAATACATTGGGAAAGTTTCATTTAAATGTATATGTTCTCATTGGGAGGAAATCAATAAAATAACCAACTGGACAGTCTATATATATATATATATATATATATATATATATATATATATAGACTTATTTTAGAGGAGAAGGAAGAGGGAGAGAGATAGAGAAACATCAATGATGAGAGAATCATTGATTGGCTGCCTCCTGCACGCCTCACATTGGGGATCCAGCCCACAACCCGGGCCTGTGCCCTGACCAGGAATCAAACCGTGACCTCCTGGTTCCTGGGTTGACGCTCAACCACTGAGCCACACCAGCCAGGCTGGACAGTTATATGTTTGACACGAGCTCACTTGACCTTCTCACGCCTGTATTAGATTGTCCCATGAAGGAACCCAGAGAGGATTACAGATGAGAATACAATACAAAACAAAACAAAGCCTTCAGCGTTAGGATCATGCCAACGCTGAACAGAATCAAACGTGTGTATGTGTTTCCAACGCACGGTCCATCCACGCTCGTCTGGCCAGTCCTGCTGGGGACGATGTAGCTGAGGCTCCGGGCAGCTTCCTCCTGCGTCTCCCAGCGTGACGTGCACAGAGGCAGCTAGAGAGCAAGGGGAGGCAGGGGTCACCCCCAGGACGGGCCAGAGCTGGGGGAGGGGCTAGGAGCCACCAAAAAAGTGCGGTCTGGGTGGCTGCTCGGTGAGGGGACTGAGTGAAGGTGCATGTTTATGTCCTTTGAATTAGGGCGAGGTGAGGGCTTGGACCCCAGCAACTAGGAGGGAACCAGAAAGCGAGGTGAATGGAGGGTAAAGGTTAGAGACTGCATCTAACCCCACAGAGAGGGCAGTGGGGAAGGAGCCCGTCAGGGATTTCTGACACCTGGATCCGCTTGTGAGTGAGCCTGGCAGGAAGCAGAGGTGAGAGAGGGGATTCTGACTCAGACAACAATGCTATCGCCTCACTGGTTTATTCGAGTTAGAGTTTTTTTGACCAATTACGTTAGCCACGGCTCTAAAAATAGAATGTGCACTTCTCCTCGAGCTGTAGCGACCGGTTTCATCCATGCAGCCGAAGACCTGGGATCCGCCGCCGGGAAATTAAATTGGGCTCATTCTCAGCCGGAGCCCGGCCCCTGCCCCGTGGGAGCTGCTGCGTCGAAATCTCATCTTCCTGCTCCTCACAGCCTTCTGGGGAAATGGTCGTCCCTGATGAATTGCACTCCAAGCTCATCGCTGGCAGACCTGGCAGCACCATCATCCAGTAATTAATGCCACGGGTGTTGTGTTTCTAACGATGAAAACCACGTATGTAATAGAGCGCCGTTGACACCGCCCCCCTTGCCCCCACGCGTTCCTCGGTGCGATTCAAGTGCAGGGGGAAGTGCACTGGGCGGCCGGTGGGCGTCATCGCCGCACCGTTTCCTCCTGGTCACAGGGCCCGGTGACCTGCCTGCAGTTACAGGGAACGCCTTCTCCAACAAGAGGCCAAAGACAGCGTCCGCCACAGGGGTGGTGGCGTAACATCACACTGTCCTGCGGGTTAGCAAACGCTTACACGTAAGGAAAGTTGGGGTCGTTCGCCGGGCTGCGTTGGCCTCGGTGGCCTCGGTTAGTAAGGTAACTGTCGGGAGTTACATGTGGATGAGCCGCACACCTTCAGAGCAGGGGGCACATGCCGAGCCGTGTCATTCATAGCGACACATGTCCTCAGGCTTCATGCGGAAAACGGGTTTTTTTCCCTTTTCCTTGAGAAGAAGATGATGTCTTCAAATATTACAGGGAATTACTTTGCTTGTGTTCAAATGAGCGCAGACCTAAGACAACATTTAAATGGGTTTCAATCATGAATTGCAAATTGCAGCTGAAATGAGCCTTGTTTTGCTGGTGATTCAGTCTGGAAACAATTGTCTTTTTCCCTCCGACGCAGGCACACTGGATGGAGCGGTTTCTTAGGCGTTTTTCTAACAGGCCGGCGTTTGTTTGGGTCTCGGACTCGCCCGGTGCCCACGGGGGCCTGCCCAGCTGGACGCTGTGTCCCCGCTGTCCCCGAGTGCTTGGTGCCACTGGGTGCTCCCCGGGCTGGAACACGGCCCTGTTACTAAACAAGCGCCCCTGCCCCCGGCGCCCTTGGCAGCTGGCTGTCGCCGACCAGGCCTCACACCAGCACCACCAGGACCCGCGTCCCCGGGGAAGGGAGCTGCCGGGCCTGGCACCGAGGATGCCCGCGCCTGGAAAGTGTGTGGCTGTCCCTGCAGGCTCCGTGTGTAACAGCCATCTCCAGGGTGGGCGTGCACCCATGGGGGCTTCAGGGGTTTCGTTTATACTTTTAACACTCAAGTCTCTGTGTTTGTCAGAAGCAGGTCTTTACATCTCTGAGGCTGTGTAGATAGCTGAGGCTATGCACACACACACACACACACACACACACACAGGCGTGCGCGCCCCATGGGGCAGGCAGGAGGGTGGGTCACCTGAGCTCCTCCTCCCAAGGTCCCCATCACCGTCTAACCCGCCCCAGTGGCCTCTCCGATTTGCCCATCCCTCTAACACAGCTAAAGTGCTTCAGGGACAAGAAAACTTGAGTCAAACCCTGAAGTGCTAACCTGATTGAAATTCAGTTACATCTCATTTAGGAAGATAAAAAGTTGTCTGACTTGTTGATGGATCTTTTTAAAAGGGAGATGTCATGTGGGCTCCTGGGCCCGGCTGCTGAGAGCTGGCGCTGAGCCCGCGAGGCCCGCCGCAGCCTCACACATGGACAGAGCCCGCGACTGCGCTCAGGCCCGCACAGAGCCCAGCGGCGGTCGGGAAGCGACGCCAGCAAACGCTCACCAGCGTGCAGTGTCTGAGGGCGTTCTCACACGCGTGGTCTCCAATGATGAGCGGGGGTTGTTTTCTGTGACTGTTGCTCGTTCCGTGATTCTCAAAGATCCAGGCTGTCAGGCCAAGTCTGCCTGGGTTTCCAACGAGGCCAGAGTGTCCTACCAGCAACGGAGTCTTCATCACATCGGCTAGAACAGGACAGGCCGTCTCATTTAATCCCACTCCTCTAACTCAGTGGTTCTCAACCTTCCTAATGCCACGACCCTTTAATGCAGTTCCTCATGTTGTGGTGACCCGCAATTTCATTGTTACAAATTGAACATAATCAAAGCCTAGTGATTAATCACAAAAATAATATGTAATTATATATGTGTTTTCCGATGGTCTTAGGCGACCCCTGTGAAAGGGTCATTCGACCCCCAAAGGGGTCGCGACCCACAGGTTGAGAACCGCTGGTCTAAGTGGTTCTCAGTAGTTTGGTGTTTTTTCCTTTTCCAAAAGAAAAACGCCTCTCGGATCTCTGCCTTGGTGTCTCTCAGTTACAATCCCTGTGGGTGGAGTGGATGGATAGCACTTCCACCACGGGCTCCACCAAGGCTCTGTCTTGAGTCATCTAGTATTTGGGGTAATGTTCTGTGATATTGGGCCGAAGGGGCTGAAACTGTGTGTGTGTCGTGTGCATGGCGGCGCCTGGCTCTCGCACCGATAATTTGAGAGCCCTGTGTCACAGCAATGGCCTGCCTGCCCCTGGCGTGTGCTGCCATTTACAGAAGGAATTCCCGGTGGTTTATGGCACGTGTTTTAGGAAGAACGCTGGGCCCGGCCTAGATCTCACCCCACACGCCCCAGCGGAGCAGGGCGAGGGCCATGAGGCTGGGTCCGGCCTGGAGCGCCGAGCCCCCGCGCTCCACGGCGCCTTTAAGCCCCTCGTTCAGGGCTCCGAGAAGTTCGGCTGCGTTTCCCAATCCGTCTGCCCCAGAGGCACCGGCCCGTTCAGTTGCCAAGTGAATTCTTCGTGTTGCTGTAACCCTTTGGGAGAGTGAAAGTGCACAGCGCGCAGATGGAAGTTCTCCAACAGCGATGGTGTCCGAGAGGGAGGTTTGAACTTTGACAAAACACTTTAGCCGCTAAGAAATCGCAGCGCTACAGAAAGTTGTGGTTTCGTAGAGGAGAATAAATTCTCGGTCGTGTTTCTCCTTGTACCGACCCATCTATGAGGAAGCTAACTGCCCCGGCAGGGAGGGAGGGAGGGAGGGAGGGAGGGAGGCAGGTGATGCGCTCCCTTTCTTCCTGCCGTTCCCTGCCATTCTCACCTTTTACAGTCGGAGCTTTAGGTCTGTGTCTGTTTCCCAGATTAAACGCTCCAACGATGATTGAACCAGCGACTTCTTGGTTCCTGGGTTGACGCTCAACGACTGAGCCACACAGGTCAGGCAATAGTTGATTATTATGGCTTCACCTTTTAGAGTTTACTCTGGGAGCACTTTTTAACTTAAATCAATTCTGTACACTCAGCTATTGCTCTTTCAGAAACACAATTCTACCTGAATTAAAATTATAGCCTAAATCGAGATTTAATTTAGCAGGTTATGAGACTGGGTGTGCTTTTAATATTAACCAGGGAAGACTCCGCCTAAGTATGACTTTGTTCGTCCCAAAAGCCCTCTGTCTCCTCAGACCAGGCCCCTCTGTCCGGGCTGGGATAGGCCCCTGTCAGTGCCGTGGCTGGGCCGTCGCGGAGGAAGAAGAGCGTAGTGCAGGGGTGGGCAAACTTTTTGACTCAAGGGCCACAATGGGTTCTTAAACTGGACCGGAGGGCCGGAACAAAAGCATGGATGGAGTGTTTGTGTGAACTAATATAAATTCAAAGTAAACATCATTACATAAAAGGGTACAGTCTTTTTTCTTTTTTAGTTTTATTCATTTCAAACGGGCCAGATCCGGCCCACGGGCCGTAGTTTGCCCACGGCTGGCGTAGTGGTAAGGATGGCTGCCCTCGGTCTCTCTGTCCTTCCTCTGCGTTCATTCCCTCACCTTCGACACGTCTGCACACCATGGACCCCTACTTGACCCTGCTCCACCCGCGACTCGGAGCTTCTTGCTTGCCCAGGAGGCGTTTCAAACTGAACGTATTCAAGACGACTCTTGACTTGGGCCCGGACGTTCCCTGCCCCCACCTACGTGCCGGGACCAAGACCCGGAAGCCTCCGTTTCCTTCCCTCCTGCACCCCGATTCTACAGCAACAAGCCAGTGCTCCCCCCGCTCCACCTCGAGGGACTGACCACCCTCGTCTCCCCTCCCCGGCCCCCACCTGGATTCTACAGCAGCTTCCCCCGAAGTCCATTTCCTGTTCAGCAGCCAGAAAGGTCCTCCTCAAAGCTAATTGAGATTTCATCAATCCCTTGCTTAAAACCCTCCAACGACATCCACTACAGTTAGAATAAAGGTCACTGTCCTCACCGCGGGAGGCAAGACCGACATCATCTGGCCCCTGTCTGTGCCTTGGCTCCCTCTCCTCTTTCTTACTCAACAGTCACCACTCGGCATTCTTCAGTCCCCCCGGGCTCACTGTCCTTCAGCCACACCGCCCGCTCCCCCTCGGACCCTTGTGCACGCCCCTCCCTCTGCCAGGAGCACTCTTGCCTGGGTTCTGGGTTCTGTTCTCCTCGTCAGTCTGATTGCAGCTCAGACGCCGCCTCCGCCCAGGGGCGTCTCGGGCCACCAATCGAAGGCCTGCAGGCTGCAGTGCACGCCTCTAACCCTGTTGGATTTCTTCATAATAGTTACAGCACCTGCAGCGCACGTTCACAGCGCACGTTCACAGCGCACACACGTAATGTTCATGCTGCCGTTTGCTGGGTGGTTGTGGGGCCCAGCCCACGGGGACGGCCGCCTCGGGAGGCCAGGGCCATCGCCTTGCCCAGAGCTGACTCCTTCCC
>NW_005871396.1:1187944-1190443 GCF_000147115.1 Myotis lucifugus | reverse complement strand
GATGTTTCCATTGGCCAAAAGCGCGCTAAGTCGTCTCCCCGTTGGAAGCATTCAGCAAACCAAGGCGGATCCACCAGGAAAGGACCCCCGGTGTCCATGGTGACGCGGCGACGCTATACTTGCTGGCAGAGCCCTTTCTGCGTTGCTGCGTGGACCTGTACAGCGACACAAAGCGGAACAACGTGGGACCTGTCCCTGTTGGCAGAGTCACCCCAAAGGAGTGGAGGGGTCAGTGACCATCCCAGCTGGTGCGATAAGGGACTGTTTCAAACCGACTCATAACTGACGGCAAGTGAAAGCGCTGTGCACGCATTAAAATAGGGCGTGATTGGAGAATAAAGTCTACTTGGAACCTTCAGAAATAAGACATAATAATAATAGCAAGGACCCCTGGCAAGTCGGGGGCGAGCCTGGGACGGGGCTGCGGCCCTCCCTCTCCGGCTCCCCCGCCATTGAGGATCGTTAACCGGCATGGATGGGCGCTGCAGCCACACCGGGCCTTCGCCGGCCCCTGCCACTGTCCGTGCTCCTCAGTAAACAAGCCGGCACTTGTCCCCTTGCCCACAGAGGCCCTGCCCCGACTCCAACCGGATTCCAGAACAAGTTTTCCTTACTTTTCCCCTCTGCGATGGCTTTCTGTTGGACATGTTAACACCAGCGTCTGTTGAAAGATGCACCCCTGTGACATTGGCACTGGGGGGGGAGGGGGGGGGGACACGACACCGGCGCACAGCGCCCTCGTCCTCATCCTCCTTCCTCCCTCCCAGGGAAGCCAACACCCTCTTCCTTTGCCCAGAAACTGTCTTGGCGACATGCCCCCCCCCGGAACGCAGCTGCGACCAAGGGCAGCGAGGTAAAGGCGAGGAAGACACAGGCGGTGCCAGGCAGAGGTTTGGACGCTGCGGGGACAGGGACGGGGTGCGGAGACGATCACAGTCATGTGACCCCCAGAAAAACATGCCCTTTCATTCCCGACCAGCTGCCCCGGGAATCAAAGCCGGCACTGGTGACGCTCCTGCTCATAGAGCCCTTGTGGCCGTGGCCGCTGACGCAGGGCTGACAGGCCTATTGTGCGGGCTGCGCTCGGCACCCTCAGGGTGGCCGGGGGCTCGTGGGATGGCACACACTTTGTGCAAGAAAAGATTTGTGGGTTTTGCTGTTACATCTCTCAATCGTTCTAATATTTGCCATTAATAGAAATAGTCACGCACGACGTAAGTGACACGCTGTTCTGAGAAGCAATGCGCTTCCTCAGGAGCTTTTATCTGGACGGAGGGGGCTGCCGTCCGCGCTTCCCTGTCCCACGAAGCCACTGAATCCCCGTCTCCTACAAAAGCCCGAATCTAACCCCAAACCCTCCACATCTCACAGCCACTGGGCTCAATAGTCTCCAGTGGGCAGCAGCGCGTTCGCACTTCTAGGAAACGTGCACGGCCACCTGCCACGGCCGGACACTGGCCTGGGAAGCCACTGACTCGGCGGAGGAGGAGCAGGCAGAAGCGGGCTCACAGGAGAAGCCATCGCTCCAAGCGCTTCCCTTCTGAAAGCCAGGCATGCCTAGCGGTCTGCACCAAAGCCAAGGGCCCAGCCAAGTCCCCGGGCCGCCATGACCTAGCCTGTCGGGTGGGAGGTGGCCGTGAACTCAAACTTCTCATCACACTCCAGCCTCGTGTAGATGACGTGACCGATGGTTCCAGAGGACCTGAAAACTCGAACAGTTTTTCTAATAGAGAGATTGTCCATCTGAGAAAAACTGCAGGTGCCCATTACCCACCGAATAGGCATTTATGTTGAATCCATTTCTTTGGGGCCCAGGTAGCTGCTAAGCTCACCTTATCCACAGGAATCTCAATCAGCCGTTATGACTGGGAAGATTCTAAATTAATTTTGCTTCCAGGCACGAGCCTTTTAGGAGGATCCCGAGAGGCCAGAAACGGGGCACCCCTCCCCCCACTCCGCCCTGTCCCCTGAAGCTCGCGAGAGGGACTGTGCACATGCCTGGTGTGAGCAAACTCCTCCCGTGGGACCCGGTGACCTCTGTGTGCTGGGGGAGGGGCGGTGAATGCCGGGGCCTGCACCTGGCACTGGACAGAGGTCAGCGGCTCCGGGAGCAGTGTGTGCTGCGGGTGACCCTGCTCGGGGTGCGGGGTGTGGGGTGTGGGCTAGGGGCTTGCCTCTGGCTTGACCCTCAGTGCAAACTGAAGTTTGAATCAGAAAAGGCCGCCATCTCAACTGAGGCGCGTCCCCCGGGGCCAGGCCCTGCTGGAAGGGGAAGTGGCCGCAGCTGGCTGGGCTGAGGCGAGCTGCCGGGCAGAGCTGGTCAGGTGACACCTCCTTCCTTCCCCAAGTCCAGTTTCGACCACGGGATGTCAGCGCAAGCCCCCCCGGACCGCATCTTCCTGGGACCCCCGCTTCTCCGGATAATTGGTAACTTCATTCCAGTGCCACAAGGTGATCAATGCTTCTTTTAATCACCGCCTTGTCCATTGGAAACCAGGG
>NW_005871396.1:1182725-1187703 GCF_000147115.1 Myotis lucifugus | reverse complement strand
GCTCCTGCACCCCTCGCCCTGCGCCCCGCACCCCGCACACCGCACGGTGGCAGGCCCGCACCCCGCACCCGCTTCGGCTGCCTCTCCATTTGGGGGGCAAAGCGTTGCATTTCCCTCCTTGTAAAAATCATGTGCATTAGGAAAGAACTGGAACAATACAGCTTTTATTGGAATTTCTGAAACTTCACCTCATGCTTTAGGGACGTTGCCTATTCTGTCGTCTGTGGAGAAACCGTCCACGCTTCGTAATCGGCATGACTTGGCATTTCGGTGGATCCCAAACTGAGCTACCAAGAGTCAGCCACGATCTTTGGTGGCCCAGGGGACGGGGCGTGTCCGTCTGGGCCCTCAGGTTTGATGGGAGTCTTGGGTGCGCTATTAGATCACCGTTCCCCTCAGGCCTGGCATCTTTGACTGAAAAGTTCATGAAGCTGGCGATGGGCCGGAGAGAATAGCCCTCGAGAATAACCCCCACCAGGAGGCCGTCCGTGCTGCCGACCTTGGAACCCCAGAAGTTAAGTTACCAAGTCCAAGTGACAGCTCACCTCTGCGTGTCTAGGAGTCAGCTTGGCAAAGGACTTTCTGCTGGTCACAGAAGAATCCAAACCCTCACTAACGACCAGAAGTATGTGCCCAACGGAGAAACAAAGCTGGTGAAGGGGCGGGGGTGGGAGAGAAGCCCTGGCATTGTTTCTTATTCTAGGAAAAAGGCACCACAGCGATCAAAACAAGCAGCCCATTGAAGCAGAACTTTACATTCCACCCAAAAAATTCCCAACAAGCCGGCCCATTGTGGCGTGTTGTTGGGCACGATGAATAGACGCGATTGTCCACGTTCAGACCAGAGCTGCCCCCTCGGCACAGAGCTGGGTCCCTGCTGGCACGTGGGGTCCAGGTCTGAGGGCCCAGGACTGTGGGAGGGCCGCCCCTTGAAGGTGAGGAACAGGTGAGGTACACGAGGGCGCCCAGTGAGCCTCAGGCTATCAACGTGGCTACTATAATTGATCCAGGTTGGACAGCGAGAGCAGGGCTGCTCTGGAACCTTCCACAGTGCAGTGGTGCCGACCTCTGCTGGGCAGGGGCCCCTGGCTGCCGCCTTCTTCCCACCCGAGGCCAGCGGGGTGTTTAAGAAGAAAGACAGTGACGTCGGCCTCACTGAGCAGAGGGAGAATCTGCCCGTGCCTCCCCCCAACTCCTCCCTGGGGTCCTCCGCTCATGGGCACCTCCGTCCGGTCTCCACGGGCCTTCTCCCCTGTGTTCTCTCGGAGCCTCTCCCTTGTCTGTCTCTTCGGAGGACACGGGTCACGGAGGAGGCCCCACCTCAGATCCCGGATGGCCTCATGCTCGGACCCTGAACCTGATGGCATCTGACTAGATCCTTTGTCCACATGCACATGGGCAGGGGACACACAATTCAACCCGCCACAGAGGGCAGCCCTTGGAGGGTCTCTGGATACTAGAGGGAGAAGATCTGGTGTGAGTTAAGGGATGACTCTGCTGTTGTGTGATCAGGGGTCGGAGAGTCGGGGCGGAAGCTGAGCCCAGTGAGACCACACCGAGGGGCCACGCGGGTTATCCGGGAGAGAGACCGGTGGCAGTGGCAGAGGTAGTTACGTCAGAGGTAAAGGTCCCTATTACGTAAGACGATGAATTGGATCCCTTAGGGCCACTGATTTAAACTGCTATTTTTTTTTTTAACCACTGCCCATCTATTTTAATTGCTCTTTCTCTGTGTTTTTAAATATCTGATCGTTAATCCTTCCTTTTCCTAGTTAGTTTATATAAACCTATTCAGTTTCTTGAGAGGGTATTTTGTCTTCTCATTCAGGAATATATACATACGTTTATGGATACCTAGATGAATAGATCATTGACGGATCAATTGATCAATCCATAGATAGGCTTGTGTCTGTTCTTTTATTTTCTTTTTTAAGATTTTTTTTTTCAATTTTCTTTATAGCAACCACACAGGCCTCAGTAGGTCCATCCCCCAGGGTTCCGTGTGCGGAAGGGGTTGACATTGTGAGCAGGATCTATATTTTTATTACTTTGGCTGGTGGCTGCCGCTAATAAGCAAGGCTATTAATTTTGGTATGTTTGTTTCAAATCTAGCATTTTATTGAATCACTTTATTAAGCATTATTATTTTTGGTGGCTCCTCCGCATATTCTGGTTTTCCATTATGTTAAGTACAAATAATGATCTTTTCTCTCTCCGCATTATCATACCTCTTTATTTTTTCATGTCTCATTGCATTAACCAGGGTTTTCAGAATGCTATTAAGGACCCATCCTTGTTCCAATTTTTAAACAGAATTTAATTTGTCTATCCATTAAGCACAAGATGGGCCCTTGTTTGCTACAACTTTATCACGGTAAGGAAGCAGCTTCAATTCCCAATATTGTAATATTTTGAGAAACCTTTTAGACATGCTATTTGTTTTAATTGGACCTATTGACATTGCGTATTGGACGAGGAAATGCTCTTATGTGAAATTCCTCTCACATCGCATCCCGTAGCTCCCAGCAGGCCCTGTTACGCTGGCATAGCGAAGGATTCCAGGGTGTTTGCTTGTTCGTTTCTCTGTTTCTTTTTATAATTAGGGATCCGCTTTATTTTGGTGGCACCCTCATTAAAATCAGTATTCTCACATCATCTTACAACTTTCACGATAATGATGGCACCTTGGGAGAGAAATGCCTACCAATTATTGGTATTAACACTTCTGGAAGGAGCACCGGCTTTCTGTATCAACATCATTAGGATGAAACCATATTTGTGAAATGCCTCAAATAACTCCTCGTGCTCAGTGTGATGCAGAGCAGCTCTCCTCTCCCAGGAACGAGGGACGGTGTGCAGATTGCCCAGGATTTCACAGTTTCTGAGCCACCTCCGCGTGGACTATCACAGGGCCGCGTTGCTGTGCCCACTCTTACAAACGAGGAAGCTGACCCTGAGATGTTGGGAATTCCCACCAGGTTACCTAATCTCCCAAGACAGGTGAGGACAGAGCTTGGCCTTGAGATCAGAACTGGGTCCTGGTGCAAACCCAGTGCCCCGCATTGTGCCACCGGAGACCGCACCACCCGCAGCAAGTGAACATTTGCAAAGACAACCAAAGCCCAGGAGGAGCCATGGTTTACAGGGACGTGGGGGATCGGGAAGGGCTCCTCCGGAACCCGGGCTCTCCGCGCTACCTCCCGGCCAGCGCCCCATCACCTCTGTGCCATCTCTGCTCCCTTGATGGTCAGACCTGTTAGCTGTGTCCTATGGGCCCCAGCCCCTGTCCCACACTGATTTTAGCACCTGGCTCACCAGCTTCCTCTCCTCCCAGGTCCTCTTCCTCCCAGGTCGTCCTCCATCCCAGACTCTCTCCATCTTAGATCCTCTCCATCCCAGATCCTCTCCATCCCAGATCCTCCTCCATCTTAGATCCTCTCCATCCCAGGTCCTCTCCATCTTAGATCCTATCCATCCCAGATCCTCTCCATCCCAGATCCTCTCCATCCCAGATCCTCCTCCATCTTAGATCCTCTCCATCCCAGGTCCTCTCCATCTTAGATCCTCTCCATCCCAGGTCCTCTCCATCCCAGATCTTCCTCCATCCCTGGTCTTCTCCATCCCAGATCCTCCTCCATCACAGGTCCTCCTCATCCCAGGTGATCTAACTTCCTCCTACCACCTCCGCCTTCCAGCACCGATGATTTTGACATCATTTCAGCCACCTAGTAAGCACCCCTCTGGGTAGTCCTCCCTCAACCAGGTTCCCGTGTGGTCCTTCCCACCCGAGTGGGCCACATGGCTGGCCATTCACACTGTCATAGACTTTCAGTGGCCTCCCATGCACCTCCCAGCAGTTCGTAGGGTTGAGGGCTGGGGTCGGGGCACTGAAGTTGGGGAGGAAGGACCAGGAATCTCTGAGCAGCTGTTACATTCTGAGGCCCCTCCACCTGGAGGATGGAGCAGAGCTGCAGGTTGGAAGAGGGGCTTGCCCTCATGTTCCTGATGAATGTGCTCCCTGGTCCAGGGGGGGAACAGCCACCAGCTCCTGTCCCTACGCCCTCCATGTGCCCTGGGCGCCTCATTTCCCACTGTGCTCCTCGGCATCCTACATGGCATCCTCCGGTCCCCTGCCCTCTCTGCTGCCCTGCTGGCCCCGTCTCCGGCCATCCACAGGCCTGAGGACCCGGCGGTCAGCACTGCGGGGTCTGGGCTCTGTCTGGGTCTGGGCCTGGCCTTCCGCCATCGGTGCCGCCTCATTTCCTGCCACTGGGAGCCCTCTGCAGCCCCCACGTTGGTCCAAATTGGTTTGGTCCCTATTCAGCTTACAACTGGCTCACAAAGAACAAAGGCCGGTTAGTCTAACTCTGCAATCACTCAAAGTTTAGGCTTTAAAAGGAGGAGATTTTTCTGCTCCATCCACCCACAGCTCAGCAACTGGATTTCTACAGCTATTGTTATTCTATTTCTGCTCCTAATTGCTATTATAGAAACGCTGAGCCTGCTGAGGCTTCCAGTCTGTGAGCTCCCTTCAGATGTAAATGAATTATGCAAATGTCTCCGGAGGCTGGGAGTGGGGTTCTGTGGTCCCCCCTGATGGAGAAGGGGAAAGAATGCTCTCTGGCCGCTGAGAACCCACACCCCACTCCCTCCCGATTTAAATGCACCCCACACTGCACTGCCCAAGATGCCTTCCTGTCTCCAGCTTCCTCTCCCACTCTGCAGCTGAATGTAAAGTACTTGATGCCAAATGCTGCTTCTTGGGGATCCTGCTGTTTAACTGTTTCCTGTCCCTCCCTGTGGGAACACATGTTCGCCAGCCGAACTCCCTCCCTGGGGGACTCAGGGCGCATTCGGGAAGATTAGATGTTCTTAGAATCTAGGACCTCCTTTTTTTAATATGGAAAACCACTCCTCTGAATAAGGCACTGGAGAGGCTCAGGCGACTGTGTCAGCAAAACCCTAAAACATCAGCACT
>NW_005871396.1:1143003-1182625 GCF_000147115.1 Myotis lucifugus | reverse complement strand
CCAGGGTCATGGTTCCATTCTGTTCAAGGGCACAGGCCCGGGTTGCAGCTCGATCCCCAGTAGGGGGCATGCAGGAGGCAGCCCGATCCATGATTCTCTCTCATCATTGATGTTTCTATCTCTCTCTTCCTCTCTCTGGAATTAATAAAAAAAAACAAAACATCTTTTTTAATTAAAAAACACCAGTGCGGACGGGGATGTCCCCATCTGGAGCAGTTACAGCCTCCGAAAGGCAGCAGAGAAGTCAATGGACAGGTCCCCTTCCCTGGAGGCGGCTGATGGGACGCGGGCCCATCACCAGAAGTGCCTTCCTCCTTCCCGCCTTTGGGGCTCTCTGGTCCCGAGCCCAGCTGCCCTGTCTGTCTTCTCACCTTCGCCTGGGCCTCCCCCGCCCCCTCAAGCTGGACACGCTCCTCCCCGCGTCATCTCTGCACCATCTCCCCGCTCACTCACTCCTCTCCTGGCCCGTGGCTGTGGGTGGGCAGGGGGGCCCGGCTCCTGAACTGCCGAGCCCCTCGGGTACCTGACCCCACACTCCCTGCACCCACAGGTGGGATTTATCCGCCTCCTTGACTGTCTGCAGTAGCTGCTCTAGTCCGTGTTGCACACTGGCGCTCCAGCATGTGGGGAAGTCACCGCCAGGGACAGAAATGTCGTCTGTGCGCTCTAAGATGGCACCTTCCAAACGCCGTGAAAGTACAGGCCAAGCAGAGGAGTGGGAGCCGGGCCGCGCCCCCGTCCAGCTGCTCCTCTCTCCTCCTTCCTCGCGTGGTCCATGACTATCCCCGCAGCTCGGCCGCCTCTGAGCTTCCGAGGGAAGGGACTGATCTTCCCCGAACGTCGTTTCGGTTCTAAAGGCTAAAAACACTTGGCAGCGCAATGAACTCACTTAAGAGGCAGATTCTCTGGTGTCGCGCCCGCCTCCCAGGGTCACCGGGAGGGTCACAGGTGGGGACAGGGGAGGGGACAGGGAAGGGTAGTGCCGTGAGCCGTGGGAGGAGATCTCCTGCAAAACCGAGGTGGCTGTCATTCCAGCAGGAGCAGCAGACCTGGTCAAAGGGAACCGCTCGGATCTCCCCAGTTCCCGCGCCGTCTCCGGGCGCGGGCTGACGGGTGTGGAACGGGCTCGGGCTGACGGGTGTGTGTGAACGGGTGTGGCTCGGTGACATCTCCCAGACGCAGCACCCCTTCTCTGCCCTGGGGCTCGGGTTCCGGAGACAGGCCCAGCCCACCTCTCAGGGAAGAAAGGGATCGCTGACTCACCTCAGCACAGCTTTGCCCAAATTGTGCAGAACAGAAGCATTCACACGCTGAGACTTCCCGGCTCTGCTTGTGACCTTTTACCCCTAGAGCCAGGTACCTGGTCCCCTGCGGGCTCTGTGAGGCCTCCGGGCACATGGCTTGCCTTGTGCCAGGCCCCAGGAGCCCAGGGAGGAACCTGCAACAGCCTGTGAGCCTATCGGATTCCACGGGGCGGCTGACCTGGCACCCCAGGAGGTAGAGCTGGCAGGAGCTCCCCTTCCAGGCCTGCTGCCTCCGCGGGTGGGGCCAGCCCTGCGAAGCCTCAGCCCCTGTGTACCCGGCCCCTGTGTGCCCGCCCCCTGTGGGCCAGACCAGAGCCCACTCCAGGGGGAGCTCCCCGAAAGTGCCATGGTCTGGAAACAGGTTGCCTTCTATTCGGATCACAAAAGCCCTTGGACAGCTCCCCGAAGAGGCGGAAAAGCTGCGGGAAGCCTTCCCGTGTCAGGCGCACAACTCCTTCAGGCACGGGAGGCGCAGAGCAGGTTAAAAATGACACTCTCGCTGAAGCAATCTATGGAAAGCCTATTACCTGGCAATTTCATATTTGAATGCCATTATGTTAATGTTATTAGTACATTATGAATGGCGCTAATATGATTATTGTTTTGTGTGGTATTACAGGAAATTAATTTAAATGGATTTACATATTTCCAGATAAGGCGCGCTGCTAACACGGATAAATAAGGCCGATGTTACTGTGAAACAAAAGCAAACGCTAAGAGAAGGCCGGTGGCTCCCTGCGCAGCACGAGGGCCGCATTATGGGGGGCTGTTCGCTCCAACAGTTGCGATTTTGAGTGTTTTTCCTGTTTAAAGCGACAAGCTGGATGGACCGCGGCCCCTCTGGGGGCTCCTGGAGCTGCATGCTGTGGCCGTGGAGTTGACAGGGAATGAAAGGGCCTGTCCCCATCACACCCAGTCTCAGCTGCGCGGTGTTGGAACCGGGATCGCCTGGAGCTCAGCTCCTGCACGGAGGTCACTGCGAAACGGCTGTCACCTCAAATCATTCCCAGCTCTGATGACACGAGGCCTAAGGCCTAAGGCCGGGCCCTGCGGGTCTCCTACCAGGACTGGTGCTGCATTCCGCAGGGCTGGGACCAGACAGGGACAGGAAATCAGCTACTGCCCGATTCCCTGTGCGCGCTTGACCAGCGCAGTCAGTGCTGAGGTCATCCAAGGGCGAGGGAGAGAGAGAGAGAGAGAGAGAGAGAGAGAGAGAGAGAGAGAGAGAGAGAGAGGAGGGAGAGGGAGAGAGAGGGAGAGAGGTCACTGCGGGTGGTGGGGAAACGCTGCCAGAGGCGGGCCCTGGGCTGGGCCTGGACAGAGGAGCCCACGGGCGCACAAGGAGCCGGGCATGTGAGGTCAGGGAGGCTGTGGGTGCAACAGGCAGAGGCGGGAACACACTGAGTGGGGGTAAGAACAAGTGGTGACGAATTGCAGGTGACGGGCACACATGGTGGGGAGGGCTGCTCCGGCTCTCACAAGCGTGACATTGACAAAGGGGGAAGCTGCGTTTGGGAAATGAATCTGGCAGCGGCTGGACTGGGAGGAAGCCGGGTTAGGAAACCAGAGTCTTTTGAAAGTTCTCTAGGCCTGGGGTGATAGGGCCTGGCCATCGGGGAGCAGGGCCCCGGCCCCCGGCCCAGGGACGTGTTTAATCTGATGGAGTGTCCACATTTGTATGGGAACAAGGGCTAATGATGGGCAATTTGCTTTTAAACTGGAAGCTCTTGGCAAACCAGGACTCTAACATCTGTGTCTATGTGTGTATCTCAGCGGGAAGTAATTAGGCTCCCAATACAGTGCTGAATGAATGAATGAGTGAATGAATGGGTGAATGAATGATGACTGGGTGACTGAATGAACGATGAATGAATGAACGGTGAATGAATGAATGCATGCATGCATTTCTGCAGGTGTGTGTGGTGAGTGGACTACAGTCCAGGCCTGGTGGAGGTAACTTCCTGACTGACATAGGCCTTCCAGCATCCTGGGAATGAGCCTGGGAGGGAGCTGGGGTTGACCTGGTCCTCGGCACCTGCAGGGCTGTGCCCAGGCCAGGGGGCTCCCGGGCTTTGCAGGGACACGCAGACTTCTCCCCAGTGCGGCAGGGACACTCCCAGCCCATGAGTATTTTTTTAATAGTCTGAAGAAATGTAACCAATAGAATCTCCAGCCCAGCTGGCGCGGCTCAATGGTTGAGAGTTGACCTGTGAACCTGGAGGTCACAGTTCAATTCCCCATCAGGGCACTTGCCCGGGTTGTGAGCCGGATCCCTGCAGTGTGGGACATGCAGGAGGCAGCCGATCAATGACCCTCTCTCATCATTGATGTTCCTATCTCTCTCTTCCTCTCCCTTCCTCCCTGAAATCAACACAAATATTTTTTAAAGTTTTTAATATATTTTAAAATAAATAAATAAAGTCTCCAAGCACAGAATGAAATGAAAGTGATACTATTAATTTCTACTTTGTATGTGAGGATCAAATGAGCTAATAGATTTTTAAAATGTAGGGTAGTCACCAACGTGTGAGAAGCATACATACGTATTGGCTGTTGTAATCATATTTTTATTATTAACCTAACAAGTAGCCCCACCTATTAAATTCTAAATATTTCCCTTCGAGGTTTAGGCTACATAAAAATAATTACTTCTTTTTTTTTTCCAGCCATACAAACTTTCTTACTTTCCCCTAAATCAACAGCTGATTTTCTATGTAGCTAATTGGTATGTTGGTGATTAAGGTTAAATATACCACCGGGGTTTTGTTTTATTTTAGTGGTTAAAAAAAAAACCACCTAAATTTTTATAATTAGCATTTATCATAATCGCATATTTCTCAATTCTGATTTAAATATTAATTAATATCATAATATTTTGAATACTATACAATTTACTCTGCAAATAATAATTGGATCCATAAATTTAAATGGATATTGATGTCTCTGTAATTATTCAGCATTAAATGATTCTATCATCATTTTTCAATTATCTTTTCATGGAAAAAAAATAGTAACATGCCAGTTCCTATAGTCATTTTATTTGAATTGAATTAGGTAGTTATCTTTGGTTAAAACATCCTAAAGCCATTATCGAATTAACTTCTTGCATATCCCATATTGGTGGTTTTTTACCTGTGCTGTCAGCATGGCTGGAAATGGCAGCTCTCAGGTTCCGAAGTGGGAGATGAAAGGGGGCCCTCCACTCCTCCAGAGCAGCGGGGGGTGTACTACGAGTCGGAATGTAGACTTCGACGGTAAAGGTATTAGTAAAAGCCATGCTGGTAAACGGGCTGTTATTCAAGGGGGATGCCCAGTGTTAGGAGGTTAATGCCTGTGAGCGGCCCTTTCACAGGGGTCGCCTAAGACCATCGGAAAACACATCTATAATTACATATTGTTTTTGTGATTAATCACTGTGCTTTAATTATGTTCAATTTGTAACAATGAAATTGGGGGTCACAACATGAGGAACTGTATTAAAGGGTCGCGGCATTAGGAAGGCTGAGAACCACTGGCCTAGAGCATTCTGCAACCTCCCTACTCCCACATGTTCCCCGACCCGAGACTCCTGCCGTACGGCTTAGCTTTAAAGAGAAAATGTCTGTAACAGAGAATTCCGAATGCCTAGAACCTGGCCAGAGACCCAGAGGTCAGAGGTCACAGAGGTCAGAAAACTAGAGGGTACCAATGACCAAGCAAGTGGTGGCCGTGGGCACTTGGAGAGGCAGGAGGAAGGTCTGGGAGGGGCGCCAGGGGTACTGCCCCGCAGACTCACTTCCCGTCCTTGTGTCGGTGCCCGCCATGGGTGTACCCAGGGGGGCCATGGAGCCAGCTCGCCGCCACACTCTGCTCCCGGCCCTGCATGGCGTGGAGACGGGTGAAAAGTCCCGGAACTCGGCCCCATGGAACTCTGCTTCCTCTGCTTTGTCTGTTTCTTACAAATGAAGGAACGCCGTTCGGAGGTTAGGCCTCCAGCCTCTCTCCTTCCTCCCTACGGAGTTCAGGTTCATCCGAATGACATTTATTTTGTATCATCTTTATAGAGTGGTTTCTTCAAAACAGGAGAAATCCGGCTTGTGATGATGGCCAATCGCAGAATTTCAGATCCCTCTCCCCTTGGAGTGCAATTCCATCTTCTTCCCTTAAAATTCCAGGCGCCCTGTCAGCCCCAGGATTTCGGACGGTCACTTACGGCTTCTCAGCCTCGGTTTCTCCATCCGAGCAGGGAGGATACTGAGCCCCGTCATGTGGGATTGTTGGGAGACTTAGATGCAGCGTGTGGAGGGCACATCTCTGTAATTGATGGTGATTATGAACATGGCTCCACCGTTGAAGTTTAAAGTGGGTGTGAGAGGATGGAGTGGTATCGTACCTCTGAGTGGCAACTGAAAAAGCTAAAATTTCCATGTTGCCAGCTGTATGGTGACGAATCGTTTCATTAGCACTTTACCTGAAATTTGCACATCAAATTAGTTCTCGATCATCTAAGAAAAGTAATGCATAAGGAACGTTGTGTCACAAAACAAGTACCCATCTGTACCACCAAACGCTGCGAATGCCTTTCCCCAGTTACCTTCCCTGAATCCGCGGGGAGCATAAATGCCTTTTCCATGAAACTGAAAATAACTACAATGTGGCGGGTGCCTACGCCATCACATGCATTCCAACGAGAAACCCAGGGAATTGAGGACTCTGTGTCCCCTCGGGGTGACCTACTCAGCGGCTCCCTGCATTAGTGCAATTAACTGCGAATTGCCAGGGAAGCTCAAAGGACCGTGCCCAGTACAGTTGGGAGCGAGTGATAACAGCAGGCCTCCACCAGGAGGGCAGGCGTCAAGGTCGGCCCCTCGCTGGCCACTGTGATATCAGGCTGTGGCCCGCGGACGAGCTGAGGATTGTCGCTGGACACCTGCTCGCGCTGACAGCTGGGATTCTCTGTGCTGTGTCCACCGTGCGAGGCGAAGCAGGCTTCCGGCGCGGGCTGACCTCTGCTGCCTGGGGTTGACCTTGCCTGCGCTCTGATTTCCTTTTAATTCACTAACTTTTCTGGTTTGGTGTCAGGTGCATTAGGGCAGTGATGGCGAACCTTTTGAGCTCAGCATGTCAACATTTTGAAAAACCCTAACTTAACTCTGGTGCCGTGTCACATAGAGAAATTTTTTGATATTTGCCACCATAGTAAAACAAAGACTTATATTTTTGATATTTATTTTATATATTTAAATGCCATTTAACAAAGAAAAATCAACCAAAAAAAATGAGTTCTTGTGTCACCTCTGACACGTGTGTCATAGGTTTGCCATCACTGCATTAGGGCCAAACCATTTTAAAAATGTGTTTCTTTGTGCAGTTCCTTTTCTTATTCCCAAAGCACTGGACTTAGGATGTCACACATTTTCAGAGTCGTTACAGTTCTCTTATTCATCTTGTGTCGATTTTTGTAAATATCTCCTAATGTTTCCATTGACTCCCTCAGCATTTATTTTCACAAATAGGTTTAATTTTTTAAACACTTAGGATTGTATTTGAAATAGAATTAGATGAAATCTGAGAAAGCCCTGTAATTAATTTAGTTTCTTGATGTTCTATTAAATAATTCCCTGATGACTCCAGTCTAAATGCCAACAATGACAATAATATAGCCATATGCTGCCCGGCCTTGAGCATCAGCAGGAAGTCACAGTTCAATTCCCAGTCAAGAACATATGCCTGGGTTGTGAGCTGGTCCCCAAGGTGGGGTGCATAGGAGGCAGCTGATCAATGATTCTCTCTCATCATTGATGTTTCCTTCCCTCTCTCCCTTTCCCTTCCTCTCTGAAATCAATAAAAATATTTTTTAAAATAATCCTATATAATAAAAGGCTAATATGCAAATCTACCGAACAGCAGAACAACCGGTCACTATGACGTGCACTGACCACCAGGGGGCAAACACTCAATGCAAAAGCTGCCCCCTGGTGGTCAGTGTGCTCCCAAAGGGAGAGCACTGCTCAGCCAGAAGCTGGGCTCATGGCTGGCGAGCACAGCAGCAGTGGCGGGAGCCTCTCCTGCCTCCGCGTCAGCATGAAGGATGTCTGACTGACGGCTTAGGCCCGTTCCCCCAAGGGCTCCTGGACTGCGAGAGGGTGCAGGCTGGGCCTCTAGTAATAATAATAATAATACAAGCATGTGCCATTGAACGTCGAGTATATCCTGAGAAATGAGTCATTAGGCGACTTCATTGTTGTGCGACTCACAGAGTGCATTGCTCAGACCTAGGTATACCGCCTCTGGCTGCGCATGTAGGTGCTGTGTGTGTAGGCGCTGCGTGTATACATGCTGCACGTGTATGTGCTGTGCTTCTCTATGACTGGCAGCAGGGTTGTCTACACCAGCATCATCACAAACACATGAGGAATGCATTGTGCTGGAATGTTCCATGGGCTATAGCATTACTAGGTGATAGGAGTCTTTCAGCAACATTATAATCTCCTGGGACTACTGTTGTAGATCTGCGCCGTCATTGACCAAAACATGGTGACAGGGTGTGTGGTGCCTGTCAGTCAACGGAGTAGACACTTGTTTGTGCCTTCCTCATGCCGACATCGTCCCCCTGACGCTGTGATCCAACCGTCCGGCGCAGCAGGCGGGCAGCCCCTCCGTCCTGAGCAGCGTTACTCCGTCATACTCCTTCTCCCAACATTTCCTGAACACCCACCGTGTTAGGATGGATACCAGGGTTCAAGGGACCTGATTCTTACCAACGAGATATGTCTATTCTACCTGTAAAATGGGCGACGTGGTGATACAGCCTGTAGGAGAAGCATAAGCATCGTGTCAGTGGTTAAAGGACGGTCTTCGTGGATCAGATGACCTTCCCAGGCGTTAGCGAGCAGAGTCGGGGAAGGGTCCAGAGTGAAGGACTGGTGTGAGGAGAAAGGAGAAGGTGAGGAGCCCCTCACTGTGGTGTGGGGACCACTGCCCTTGGCCTGGAGCCTAATGCTGCTGTGGGAGAGGTTTGGGAGATAGGATTGGCCTCGAGCCCATTAAAAAAGCCTGAAGCCAGGCCAAGGAAGCTGAAGTTTATTTAACAGAAAATGCTGAATTTTTGAAGGTCTTTATCAGTGAAGAAAAGCAACACAAGCTGAGTTAATGAAGGTCTAACGAGGTGGCTGCAGAGGATGAGGGTGGGGGCAGAGGACAGAGGCAGGAGGGTTCTTTGGAGGCAGATCCTACGGGGTTAAGCGTGGTGGCGGCGATAGAAGCGGGAAGGGCGCCCAGCCTGGCCCGCAGTCGGGGTGTGGAGGGTGGGATGCGCCCGCGTCATCCTTCTCACACTCTACAGTGGCAAGTCCGAGTGTTGATAACATCACCCAATGTCTGGCATTTTGCTTAGAACAACATTTCATAAAATACAGCAAAATATGTTCATCATGAAGAAGGAAACGTTAGGAAACTATCGTTGGGCTAGTGTTTGTCTTAGATAGTGCGTAAGTCAAAGCTGCCCCTGCTCCCTAGTGGGCTACCTTAATATTCTTCACTAACAGTGAGGAACCTGCCCAGAGTAAGTCCAAGTCCTGCTTCCGCCAGGGCCTCTAAACACATTTCTCTCCTTCCTGTTGAGTCCACTTTCATAGAAGAGGGCTATTTCCGCTCACCAGGGCTCATCGAAATGACTATGCTTCGCAAGGATGTTCTCAAAGCTAGACGCAGATAGAGATTGAATGCAAAATCAGACAGAGTGCTAATATTTATTAGCCATCTTCCCAGTGTATCAATGAATTATTCAAGTTGCTGGAAAAGATTTCCCGTGACTTCCCTTTATCCTCAATATGAAAGCTTTGAGAGCGACCGAAGTTTCTAGGAAACCCTAGGAGCCGTGCAGCTCTTTGGAGATTTTATTGACACTTAGGTCATGAACAGCAGTCAACAATGGCGTTGATTTCAGCTCCAATGACAGAATGGAAGGGCCTTCTGCCTTCTCACCAGCGATCGCAGCATCACACACACACTAACGTGCACATGTACATGGGTGCACACGTGCAAGCACGCGCCAGGGCAGGCTAGTGTGTGGGCACTGACATTGTCTCTGTGGTTGGGAACAGCTAGAGGCCCAAAGCCAGCTCTGGTGTCCATCCTGGCATCCAGCAGGCCTCACAAAGAGCAACAAGCAAAGTCCAACAGAACTCAGCCTTTCACGCTCAGCCCTGGGTGATTCACAGCAATGGTCTGACCAACACATTGCAGCTTCTCAATCCGACCGCTGAGTAGGTGAGTTACATCAGGAGTTATGGGAACACTGTAATTTTGGGTAATTTCCATTGTTGCTTATATGCACGGCCCATGAGATAAGAAAGATGTGTAACTAAAATGCTTATTTACCACATAAAGAGTTAGGGGATTAAGAAGGTGCTAGAACAACAAGACACACATACATAATGACAGTTCACATGACCATTAGAGAAAGTTAACACAAATATTCAAAGTATTGCATTGGATGTGCGTTAGGTCTAGATATGTAAGGAATATGGGCTTACAGTGTTGTAAAGATTTATAAAAGAAGCGTCAATCATATTTAAAAACTAAATTACTCTAGAAAATTGTTTTTTTCTCATCATAAATGAAGATAAAAGAGATAATTTTGAAAAGAAATAATTAGTACTCTAGTATTAATACCTTCTAGCACTTTCCTAATTTCCCATTCCAACCCAGATCGATACCTAGTCTCATACCTCCAACAGCAATGGCAGAATATTACCCCAATTATTTCTTTAAGGAAAAAAAAAGTGTTTTTTGTTAGGAAGCAAGATATTTTAATGAAAATGATCTGAAACAAAAAAATGCAATTGTAGCAAAATAGATGAGGAAATTGTACTTCTTGTATTAAAATATTTTTCATAAAACATTAGAAATATATTAATGAGAATTTAATCTCATATAAGAACGTTAATCTGCTATAATGTCGCTTTACGTGTGCTTATATGAAATTGCATGAGTGTAAAACAAATCATGTCATCATAATATTGTTTCATTTCCCCTGCGGAAATACTTTTATAAAACAGTTTGAAAAGCATATTACAAAGGGGGAAAATCTTAGACTTCGTGAGAATGGTACCTTTAAACAAGTTATTTTTATGGAAAAGCAAGGAAAATTTCTAAGAACAAAACTTACATTTAAAATTAGTGAGTGAAAGCCATGTTGTCAACATTGATCTCAGTTTCTCCAAATGTAAAGTGGCAGCCCCAGGAAGGAGAGCCACTGGGGGAAGCTGGGAAGGAAGGAAATACTTGCACCCGGTATAAACTTTTCACTTGACAGTGAATTTGCTGGCAACCACATCTATCCTCGCATTTATTTTCACCAGTCATGGTGATTCAAATGACAATGTGTACACTATTAATGTCATAGATAACTCCACAGCTCTATATACGGGGGAAAGCAGTTTTTATTTAGTAGAATAATATGTCCACTGCTAAAATTTTGTTTAATTTGACATTTTATTTTGTTTTCATATATGACAAAACTTGCTTAAAATATCTATAAAGACATTTGGTTATTTTGCATATGGTAGTTAAATTTTTTATGCGTGGAAGTCAGACCTAACCTTTCCGTATCGCACGCTCCTTATCTATAAAACACTGGTTAATAGTATTACCAACTTCACAAAGTTGTTGACAAAATTAAATGAGCTAAATGTATAAAAAATGCTTAACACATCTAGTGCCTAACACATGCAGCTGAGAAAATTAGCCCCATGCCAAAGAATGTAACCAGACCACTATCTTACACCACACACCGACATTAACTAAAAATGGATGAAAGATTTGAATGTAAGACCTGAAATCATAAAACTCCTGGAAGAAAACATAGGTAGTAATCTCTCTGACATAGGTCTTGGAGATTATTTTCTTAATTTGACACCAAAAGCAAAAATAGACAAGTAGAACCACACCAAACTAAACAGCTTCTGCACAGCAAAGCAAAGAGGCAACAAATTGTAAAGGCAGCCTACTGAGTGGGAGAGAACAATTGCAACTCACACATCTGATAAGGGGCTAATATACACATTTCATAAAGAACCCATTCGACTCATTAGCAGAAAAATAAAAAGCAATAGGCAGAAGATCTGAGGAGACATTTTTCCAAAGAAGACATATGGGTGGCCAACAGGCACTGGAAAAAAATGCTCAACATCATCCATCATCATGAAAATGCAAATCAAACCCCAATAAGATATCACCTCCCATATATGACGATAGCCATTATTAAAAAGACAAGAAATGGCAAGTGTTGGTGGGATTGTAAAGTGGTGCAACCACTACGGAAAACAGTATGGCGATTTCTCAAAATATTAAAAGTATAATCCAGAAATTCCACTCTGGCTACTTATCTAAAGGAAACAAAAACACTAGTTCAAAAATATATATGCACCTCCACTATATATGCAGATCCAAAGAAAGCAAAAAGCGCCTCCCTCACCCCACAGCCCCTGGGCTACTGGACACATGGAGAGCCGTGGGGTGGATTTCCAGTTTCACTCTGCAGGAAAAACACCCCAAAGCCTCGCCCTGTCCCTACATTCTGATTTGCCGTTTTATACTGGTTAGGGTGTTTAAGGGGAACAGCAGCACAAATTAAAATGTGAATCCATTTAGTCCCTTCAATTGTAACAGGACTTAGAGGAACTTAGAATTGTGAGTAGTTTTATTTACCATCGTCTTTTTATATCAGTAACATTTGGGGTCCGAGTTCTGTAGGTTTTTAATAGGAATTATCAACAGTTTCCTGACAGACTCAATCATTACTTGAGCAATGACTGTGGCAGGGGACATGTATCTTATTGTACCTTGTTTCTCGATCTCATCCTACCGTGTATGGGATCTCATCCTACCGTGTATGGGATCTCATCCTACTGTGTACGGGATCTCATCCTACCGTGTATGGGATCTCATCCTACCGTGTACGGGGTCTCATCCTACCGTGTACGGGGTCTCATCCTACCGTGTACAGGGATCTCATCCTACCGTGTATGGGATCTCATCCTACCGTGTATGGGGATCTCATCCTACCGTGTATGGGATCTCATCCTGCCGTGTACTGGGATCTCATCCTACCGTGTATGGGATCTCATCCTGCCGTGTATGGGATCTCATCCTACCGTGTACGGGGATCTCATCCTACCGTGTATGGGGATCTCATCCTACCGTGTATGGGATCTCATCCTACCGTGTATGGGATCTCATCCTGCCGTGTACGGGGATCTCATCCTACCGTGTACGGGGATCTCATCCTACCGTGTACGGAGTCTCATCCTAAAGTGTACGGGGATCTCATCCTACCGTGTATGGGGATCTCATCCTACCGTGTATGGGATCTCATCCTACCGTGTATGGGATCTCATCCTACTGTGTATGGGGTCTCATCCTACCGTGTATGGGATCTCATCCTACCTTGCTCTTTCAGGTAGGGCCATGCTCAGAACTGCCATGGCTTTTCAATACAAGAAAAATAACTTTAAATGCTTCACTCGATCTCTGTAAGGAGTTTGCTTTTTCTTAATTTATAACACCGAGTCGTATACCAGGCTGTAGCTACATAAAAGAAGTGACAAAGATAAAGAAATGCCCAGATAATTCAGAATTAAAGTTCACAGGTACTGAACTATCTATCCAAATAATTGTATTTCCCTTCATTAAAAGGCGTGTCCATTAGCAGCGTGACCTTGCCATAGCTCCGCACCAATCGGAAATTCCATATCCTTTGGTAATGTTTGTTTTCATCTTAAAGTGCTGCTCTCAATGCCACACGCAACTTTCTTCCCACTCCAAAGCTTTGTTTTGTTAGTTAAGTTGAAATAAGAAAATACAAAATTATCATTATTATTATTATGATTATGATTATTTACTAACTAAAGAGGGCGGGCAAGGTCACCATCTGACCTCAAAGCAACATGAACACACCGTGCTTGTTGGTGCCCGCAGGAATGGTCACTGAAACTTGTCTCCGAGTGGAGGTCACGGCTAAGGTGAAGGCTGGGTGTACGGGAGGCTCGTGTTGCCGCTGTCTGCACTGGCCACAGCCTGGAGATGGATAGCAGACCAGAGTCCACCGCACGGGGCTCTTAACCTTCAGGCAGAACAAAAGCTCTGGCTCGGCCGTCTGCGAGCTCAGTGTCTTGGCTGTCCGCACCCCACGCCTGCGCTTCCCGGGGGTCAGGGTTCCGCCGCTTTCATTCGGGGCGGGGGGCGGGGGGAGCTCCAAATATTTTAAAATGTAAAAATGGCAACACAGGTTAAATCCATCACAGTACATCACAAATGTTTACAGTAACGCTTTTCACACACAAACCAAAATAATGATTTTGTATACTATTTGTAAGTAATCCAATTTGAGGGTAACCCCCAAAATCTTGATTTAAGGCGCTTGGTAAACATGAGGGCTGGACCAACCGGAGCCCCGGGTCTTGCTGGGACGAGCCTGGCAGGTAACTGAGTGAGGTCTCCTGGGACGAGCAAACTGAGGAATGGTGGGTGGGGGTGGCGGGGGTGGGGGTGTGCAGTCACAAGGAAAGGACGTCAAGAAAGCTTTTTAGAAACCTAAGCACTTGCAAGTGTTCTTCCTACTGGAGGTGATCAATTTCTCTAAGTAATTTATTGATTATGGATTTCCTCCGCATTTCCTAAGAGTCCCTCGGGGTCTTTCAGTTCCCAGGGACGGCGGCCCAGGGGAACATGGAGAGGTCCCAGCAGCTCCCAGGCCACACCCGGCTCTGAGGCGGCTCGCTGAGTCTTAGGAAGAAGCCGGGCTGCGTGTCTTGTGCTGCAGAAAACTCGCACCCAAACCGCCTGCGCCGGCTTCCAGGACACAGAGGCTGATTCTCTTATAGAAACGACCCAACAGACAGACAAATAGGCTACAGCTCAGAACACACCCTTCTCACAGGAAAGAACAACCCACGGAGCCAAAAAAAAAAAGGGGGGGGGGGACTGAAAAATGTTACTCCTTCTCAGTAATTAAGAAACGCGAACTAAAGCCGTGGTGAGTAGCCTTCCGCCAGCCCTGAGTCAGGAAACACGCTGTTCACGGTACTGCCGGGCCGGGGGCCACAGGTGGGCTCCTGCGCTGCTGGGCACGCTGGACCCGGCCTGGCCTTCAGACGCCGGCGTGGCCGTGTCTACACCGGCAGCTAGACCTGTGTTCACTGCGAAGCAGCGAGCTCCCTTGTGAGGGGGGGTCCGAGGAAACAGTAGAACTAACGGGAAAGGCTGTGGGCACAGAAACGGCTGCTGCGTGGTCATCTGGACGGACGGTGGGACTCGGCGTGGATGTCGGGGCCCTGACGGAGGCGCTGGCCGAGCGCTTTCACCCCTTCCACCCACGGCCGTAAAGTCCTTAGAAATTGCGATTGTGTGTCTCAGCGTCGGAAGGACGTGACAGCTGGTGAGACCGTGCTCCAGCCTCAGGGCCTCTGCCTTCGCTGCTCCGCACGGCCTCCTCCGGCGCCAGCTCCCTCCTCCCAATCTCAGCAGACGGTTATGTTCTCAGGAGACCCTCCCGGGCGCCGAGCCTGCAGATCCTCAGCCCTTCCCGCCTCAGTGCCTGCTCCGGTGCCTCCTAGAGCTTCTCGCCCTGAACACTCCCCGGCTCAGTGGTGCTGGTGCTGAGCGGCTCTTCCTCCAGGCCCTCATCCACGCTGGTCCCGCACTCGACCCGCAGCTGCGGGAACACCGCGTGCGTGACGTTGAAATCACAGAGGCTGCACCACTACATCCGAGTTCCCTTCGGAACCCGGCTCCTGATTTCCCCTGTGGGTCTCCCGCCTCATTCCCCTCATCCTCCAACTGGGAAGCCAGTGTGCAAACATCCCGAGGATGGGGCTCCCGGTGTGTGGGGTGAACCAGGTAACAATAACCTCCCCCTCCTGCGTGACTTGAAGACAAAGGGCTCAGGTCCTGCTCTGGCTCCGAGGCTGTAGAGTGAGCCATTTTATTCAACAACTAGATGCCCGATGCACGAAATTCCTGCAAGAGTAGGCCTTCCTTCCCCTGGCTGCTGGCCCTGGGCTTCCCTCTGGCCGCCGGCAGAAACCTGGGACCCGGGCTTCCCTGACAGCCCCGGCTTCGTCCAGAAGAACATCCAGTCTGATTAGCATATTATGCTTTTATTATTGTAGATAAAGCAGAAAGCTTGCTCCGTGGTGTCCTGTGGGCAATGCTGCTTGTCTGTCGGAGGAGAGTGGAGTCGGAGACAGGCTGGGGTGCTGATCAGAGTGGCTGCAGTGGTCACAGTTGCTGCCGAAATTTACCAGCAGCGTGTCATGGTCATGAGACATAACATGTTCCCTTACTTCATCCTTGCCCTGTCCCTCCAGGCAGGGGTGATGGCACCTGTTTCCATCAGAGATTCAACAACGGGCGAGGCCCCTGAGCCGGAGGCAGCGCTGTTTGCATTGCACAGGGAGCCTGTGCCCAGGCCGGCCCTGGGGGTACAGCGCTTCCTTCCCACGTGGCCTTGGGCTGGGCTCACCTCCTCTTCAAACCCTGAGGCAGGGAAATAACTGTGTGCACTAAAGGGAGGAATTTCAGCGATAAAAATGTAACTCCAGCAAATAAACACCCTTTATTCAAAAGTAGCCAACGTCAGCGCATTTCTCCTATCGGCATTTGCAAAAGCTTTAGTTTCAATTCTTGTGCAAACCCAATTTTGCTGCTCCGGCAAATTACTGGACCAGGTTTTCATCTTCCGCCCACAGTTTAAACACCTCTCTCTCTCTCTCTCTCTCTCTCTCTCTCTCTCTCTCCCCCCCCCCCCTCTTTTCACCATGTGGTGAGAACTTTGATTGGACTTCAGCAAAGCCCTGGGCGTTCTCGGGCAGGCTTGAGTCTTTTCGGATTGTGTCGGCTCTAATGGGCTTGGTGGCAACGAGGCTGTCCCTGGCCACATTCAGCTCCCCAGCGCAGAAGCTGGTAAGGTGTGGCCGTCGGGGCTTGGAAAGCTACCGCGCGGCTATTCTCAGCTGAAACGTTGAGAAAGGTTTCTCCGCCGTCACTTTCACACAGTGAACTCAGGTCAGCCCGGCCGATAGCTTTGACTTGTTCATCAAATATATTATTTTTGCGTTCATCGAGCTCATTTGATGGGAGAGGTTCCCGCTCTGTAGAACGTCCAGCTAATTGTTTGGAAATGTGTTCCCATTCCGCACCCAATAATTCATTTTAGAAACATCAAAGGGTAGACAGCTCCGGCAAGCTGGGGTGTCTCCCAGAAGCGGGGGCTGGTCTGCGGAGACTGTGCACTGCGCTCCTTCATCGGAAGCAGCACTAGAGGGTTTATCTATTTATTTATGTCCTGCAGTAGAATAGACGGTACTCGGAGGCTGTGTGGTCCCCTCCCCTGTGGCTCCACGCCCCTCGGTGCAGGCTGTCAATCACTTTCTGCTATGACGGTGTCGCCAGTGGACACACCAGCTTCTCAGTCCTGAGTTCACCACGTCGATGAAATTCTAGATTCCAATAGAGATCATTTGAGAAGTACCTTTCCCCATGGTTTACTGCATTTGCTGACGACACTTGTTAGAAATCTAACATTTCGCTCTGGCCGGTGTGGCTCAGTGGATAGAGCATCAGCCTGCAAGCCAAAGGGTCCCGGGTTCAATTCTGGTCAAGGGCATGTACGTCAGTTGCAGGCTCCACCCCAGCCTGGGCCCTGGTTGGGGTTCCTGCAGGAGGCAACTAGATGTGTTTCTCGCACATCGATGTTTCTCTGTCTTTCCCTCTCTCTTCCACTCTCTCTAAAAACCAATGGAAAAATATCCTCAGGTGAGGATTTTTTTAAAAAAGAAAGAAAGAAACCTGACATGGCTTTTTTCATTTCTGTGCCTTAGTCACACACAACACGAAATCAGAGCTGAACATAGGCTGTATCATTAATGTTTCCTGAAAACGGAAACCTGTGCCAACAGCTGTCATTCTGGCTCATTTTTTAGTTTTCAGCATCAGCCTCAAGTAGTGAAATTACTTCCAACAAGTTAGCATCTCTCCTGAAAGCAGACATCAATATTTCCTTTCCAGCAGAAATCATTATTTGGCTATTTCTTGCATTGGCTGAAAAGTACCATGTAGCTCCATAAGAAATTACATTCACCCAAATTTAGATATTCAGTGAAAACACTATTTTAAAAATCCAGTATTTTTTTTTCATCTTAGAGCAAAGACTGCTCATATAGTGAATAGGATAATCTGGTTTTACATTTTGGAAAGAGAAAATTTTTCCTTTCAAATTTAAGGGTGACTCGGGTAAACCCCACTTTAAACCAAGGCGGACTTTGGAAAAGAGAGGAGGCTATTTAACTGCCGGCCCCTCTATGTGCTTAAACTCACCTGTTCAAACCTTTTCAAATTCACAGAAATGCTATTGCTGAGGGTGAGAACTCATAAGTATGTGAATAGCAAATAAAGAATAAGAATTAATTTAATTACAGTCACAACATTTAACATACAATGTATTTAGAACTGAATTTACTTATATAATACTAGAGGCCCGGTGCACAAAATTCATGCACTGGGCGGGTGGGTGGGATGGGGGGGTTCCTCAGCCTGGCCTGTGCCCTCCTGAAGTCTGGGAGCCCCTCGATCCATGCCCCACAGAGGGAGGCCCCACCCCATCTGCCGCAGCCCGCTGGCCAGTTGCCTGGGCCTCCCTCTGCGGCGTGATCATGGGGTGATGGTGGGGCCCCCGACCAATGGCATTGCACCCGCCTTGGCTGCCCTGGCACCAGTGGGTGTCATAGCGTGGTCGCCTGGGTGGTTGTTCCACTATTCGGCCATTCGGTAGATTTGCATATCACGCTTTTATTATTATAGATCTGGATTCAGAAACCCCATGAAGTGGGCCTTAGTTTATTCATGTATCCCTTTCACAGTTGTCTAGTTTGCACTTGATGCCAACACGTGAGGCTTATACCTCGTGTGATCCTGTCTCTCAAGAGGTGGGGAAGTGTAGGAAAACTACATAAACATAAAACACGGCCCAAGGTCCAGAGCAGGGGTGGGGAACGGTTTTTCTGCCAAGGGCCATGTGGATATTTATAACATCATTCGCTGAACATAATTCACGTCATATAAATTTATGTTGCTACGAGGAAAGCTCCTAGAGGTATTTAATTTGTAGTCCTGCCTGCGGTTGCCTTGGCAGGGCCAGACCAAATGATTTCACAGGCCTGACACAGCCCATGGACCGGACATTCCCCACCCCTGGCCTAGAGTGGCGTGTGGACGAGGGAGGTGGAGGTTACTGACTACGGCTCCAGGAATTCAAAGGAAGGAAAGAGGACTGTGGGGTCAACTCCACAGAGGAAATAAATTCCAAACCAGCCTTGAGAGAGGTCAGCTTCGACTGCCCAGGAGTGGGAGGGGAGTGTATTCCTATGCAGAATTTTAAAGACCTGAATAGAAATCGCACACCTTGGGGTTGGGGAGAAATCCAGTCTGAGTGGAGAGGAAGGTCCTGCTGGGAAGAAGCAAAATATAAGACCAGTCTCAGAGGGAGAGCAGGTGACAGAGGCCCCAGGGGACGGGGCATTTGAATCTGATCTGTCCCGCGACATGGCGATGCTACTTATTAATCAGGAGGAAGCGTGGTTAGGAAATTGATCTGCAGGGTGAACTAGGAAGAGGAGAGCGTGAAGCTCAAGTAGGCGATGACCTACATCAGGGTGGACTGGGGGGCCAACTGGAATCCGATTGATGGAACCGTCCACGGTGCTCTACACAACAGCCAACCAAACAGCGAAGGCGGAGACAAAGAGGACCTGAACTTCTCAGCGCATCCCAAGGCTCCTCACGGCATTGGACTCCCTCAGGTTCCACGCAGGAGTCCAGAGAAACCGTTTCCTGAAGCGACATAGAGACCCACCACTCTTCCTGGAGGCTGGGAAGCTGGACTCAGATTCAGAAACTGCCCCAACATCTGTGGCTTGAATTGGGCATGTTTTTTTTAAGGACAAAGACCATTCAGATGCCTCCAGGACTTCTTTTCACCACCTCCGCCCCTTCCCGCGATCCTGTAGAGGCAGGTTCTCCCAGCGCCTCGGGTCTCACTCTGCCAGGCATCCCTCCACCTGGACAGCGGCTCTCAGCCGCCGCTCCGTCTTGCGCACATTGAAGCCCTATCCCTTCCCCATCCGAACACCATGAAACTCATACCCAGCGATCTAGAAACAGCGCGTAAGCCCTCGTGAAGACTGGAGGACGGGATGTGAAATTCATCCTAGAGCCACCCATGTTCCTGGTGTGTTTATAAAAAAGTCCTTGAAATCAGGCAGCCTTGACTTGTGTCTTTCTGCTTATATCTCTGCAAAGGATGTCATGGCTTCAAGGACATACAATGAAGCAAAGAGAGCGTAATAGTCTGTATATAAAGGGAAGTTAAGATGAACCAGTTCATTGGCTGCAGGTGGCGGGCTCTCTCCCCCACATCTCACACCTAGGCCCTCTCTCCTAATGATATCCCTTCTCTCCAGGGTTCAAGTTCTTCTTCCAGGTACCAAGGCCACGTTACTGCTCCCTGGCTCACTCTCTGTGTTGACTCGGACGTTCCCGTTACCCTCTTGTCACACATCAGCAGACCCCCAGTCTCTCTGTTTCCACCACCCCAGCCTCAGGTCGTGCCTGGGTCATGTACCACGGTGTCTCACCTCTCCACACCTCCGCTTGCTCCTCTGAGCAGGGGAGCCGACCATAATACTCAGCTCCTAGGGCCAGTCTTAGTTTCAAGTGGCATTGTGCTGGCATTCCTGTTGTTGTTATGGTGACCCGCCAGGAGATAAGCCGCGGGGAATAGGTTGAAGACTAGAGTTGGACCCAGAACTCTCTTCCTTTTCAGACCCGGGCTTCCCAGTGAACCATGTTGGCCAACAAGAAAGAAAACTTCCATGTCAGACAAGTCCTTACCCAGAGAGGAGCGTAACTCACCAGACTTCCGTCAGCTGAATCTATTTTAAAAATCAATGTGTACATTTGATTTTTATTCTAAGGAATCAGAGTCTACACAGGCCTATTGAAATAGCAGACGGGAGTACTGTTGGGTGGTGTGTCAGCAAATACTTTGAGGTTTTGACAGCGTTCTCTTCCTTAACTAGAACTAATTACATAAACGTTGGTCCTTTCGGGTTTTCTTGGAACTTGATTTGAAAGCTGGATTTGATGCTCATGAGATTTGTGACTTGCTCTGCAGAATTATACCGTTGCTTTGTGAAAACTTTTTCAGTTCAAAATACATTGAATAATCATCATTTCCAAAGCGTGTTTCAAAGTTATATTGTGATATAAAACATGATATTGGGATGGGTAGGAGCCAGAAACCACCCAAAATGTAATCCCTTCTTTGTACAGGGGCGGTGACTGAGATTCGGATAAGGTAAGACACCTGTCTATAGTTAAACTGCTAGTTATCTATTGAACATTGCAGCTACTAAATTATTGAAATATTATATGACAAGTTATGTGCCTCGAAGTCCAATTTCCCCCCACTATACCAGTACACTCCGGTGTTATCATTGCTAGTGTCTACTTTGCAGTTGGAAAATGGCAGTTGTTTAGAAATTTTCATTGTGTAGCTGATGGGAAATTTAAATATTTCATTGACAATTGGGCCAAGATGATCATCTTTAGTTTCACAGTGATCAATGCTCCCGTTCTGAAGGTGCAACCCTTTCCCTGAGCTTTCAGATCTACGGTGGCTCGGCAGCCTCTTGCTTTAGTCACCTGCCTCCTGTGTCAGAGAAGGAGGAAGAGAGGGAGACATCCGGCTAGGAATCAGGGTCTTGCTTCAAAGCTTTTATCTTCAGAGGAAAGAAACCCTGTGAATCCCATTCATGTCAACAAGATCTGAGGGGATTTGAGGTACTGAAGCCGGTGGGCACCTCTAGCATGCCAGATGCTGCGGTTACAAGTTTTTGGTTGCAAAACCATCACCACGTTGATTCGCACCTCCCCGCCACGAACCAAGGCGTTGGCGCCGCCCATCGTCAAGTCGTACTGAAGTGTCTGCTGGAAACCGTCACTTCACAAGAGGATATGAGGTCACCCCGGAAGGGCGGGCTGTGTAGGCCAAACACGGGAACACCCGAGCTCTGAATGGGATGTCACGTTATGGTTAAGAAGAGAAAAAGAAAGAGGAAAAAAAAAGGTCAGTTCCCTCAAAGTATGGACAGCAAAGCCAAAAGCAGAAAGTGAAGCCTTTGTTCAGGATTCTAAAGGGATCTAACCTCACAACATCTCCCCAGAAGGCTCTCCCCTCAGAGTGCAGAAGAAGGAACCCAGTCCTTGGTTTTCTTCCCGTCTTCCCTTTCGCTTCTGTTCTCTCATCTCCAGAGACGACCACAGTGGAATTCATAGTTGTTGCTACTGTAATTTTCCAGACTTTATGGGAGAAAGGCTTTTATTCCAAAACAGATAACACTGTTTCTATAAAGTAAATTGAGTTCAAACTAACTCCAAATAAACAGACGTTTCCGACAAAACAAACGTTGACAATTTAATCTAGGTCTTGAGTTGAACATTTCTTAAAAGATCAAATATCTCCGTGCCTCCCTTTCCTCCCTATCTTAATTCTGATTAAAAAAGAAAACAAGCTCAAAAGCAACCATTTCCAAACTCATAAATATCATGAGTTATCTTTTTAATGACATCTTGTTAGATGAGTCATCTTTTTAATACTTCGCTCTCGGAAAATGTCAGCTTATGTGCAAACGGGGAATGAGTTTGGGTCATCGCATCTCATAACTGCGAGGCCTGCTAAGCCCAAAGGGGGAATGTGCTGAGTCATCCAACGGGAAGTCTGCGATGGTTTAATGGCACCGAGAAACATAATAACAGCACTTGCTGCAGGCTCCACCTGCACACACCTGCCAGGACCTGAACCCAGGTCCCAGGGGCTCCCCTCTCTCCAGCGATGACGGCACCGACGCGCAGTGGGCAGGGGCGGCTCCAGCTGTGGCTGATGCCCGAGGTGGCAGGTCTTGGCAGGTGAAACTCCCTCAGCTGGCTCTGAGTGCTGGACATTTTTTAGCTCAGCGTTTGAGGAAACCAAAAATGCCTTTTCTGATCCAAAAAGAAATGATTCGGTGCCTCCTGTGAGCATTTTTATAAACTTCCGCTCGGCATTGCTTCGCAGGGAATGTCCGGCCCAGGTGGGCACGCACCGGAGGACCCATGTCCTCCAGGCACATGAGCGCACCGCCAGCCCTCGGTCCCCCGGGGACACTGGGGGGGGGAGGACAGCGTGCGTGCTGTCTGCCGGCTGCTCTGTCCCAGGGACACTCTCCTCCAGAGAAAAGCTTCCGGCCGGGGAGCAGGCCCAGGCTGACAGGTGGAGGGGTGTCCGGCGCTCCCCTCCTGGGGCCCTGCCCTGCCCCGGGCCCCCTGCGCCCCTCCGAGGGCAAAGCTGTGCTTCCGGGGCAGATTCGCAGTTAACGAAAGCGCTTCTTCTCCCGAAATCACACTGATTGGCCTTCCTATGGGGGCCAGAAAGGCCAGGCCGATTCACCCATCGTTTCATCTGTGAGCGAAATGCACCCGCTGCAGGTCTGCGGAGAGAAACCCTGGAGCAGGCAGGCGCGTGTTTGCAGTTCTGACGCCCTAAACCAGTGGTCGGCAAACCGTGGCTCGCGAGGCACATGCGGCTCTTTGGCCCCTTGAGGGTGGCTCTTCCACAAAATACCACGTGCGGGCGCACCTACAGTGCGATTGAAACTTCGTGGCCCATGCGCAGAAGCCGGTTTTCGGCCTGGGCGAGTCTATTTTGAAGAAGTGGTTCGGAAGTGGGGGGTGTCGGTGGGTTGAGCCACGGGAGATGTTGTGGAGTGAAAGAAGATGTAGTGTCGAGGATTGAGAAAGGTATGTTGAGATGGTTTGGACACATAGAGAGGATGAACGAAAGGAGATAGACGAAACAAGTCTACAAGACGAATGTGGATGGGAGAGTTGGAAGGGGTCGACCTCAGCGAACGTACCTCAATCAGATTGAGGGCGTTTTTAGCAAAGGCCAGCTTAGGAGTACCCTAATGAAGTTAATAACAATGTACCTACCTATATAGTTTAAGTTTAAAAAATTTGGCCCTCAAAAGAAATTTCAGTCATCGTACTGTTGATATTTGTCTCTGTTGACTATTGCGTTTGCCGACCACTGGCCTAAACGATGTTCTCGTTTCCAGATAACCAGTGTGCGTACCCTGTTCCCGCAGCATGTGTGTGACGTGTGACGTTTAACGCGAGAGTCAGACAGATCCAAACTGCAGTGCACGCTCCTCGGGGCCTCGGGGCCCCGGGGCCACCGGTCAGTGTTTGCTGCTCTTCCGTCTCTGAGGTGGAGGAGCCGAGGGCCCCACCGACTACACCTCACACACATCTGATTCGGACGCAGGTGCTGGAGCCAGCGGAGGCACCAGGGGCCGCAGCCGGGCTTCGGGCTCAGGGGGCACCATCCGTCCTGTTTCATGGCGGGTGCGAGTGACCACTGTGTCCTAAGTTAGGCTTCCCTGGCTAGACAACATCCCCCCCCCGCCCGCCATCCCCCCCAAGCAGGGGCCTTTCCCTCTGGCGCCGTTGCCCGCAGCGCCTGGCTGGGTGCGTGGCCTGCAGGCGGACAGCAGGCCACAGCGACCGCCACGGACACTGCCAGCGAAGGTGCCATGTGCCCGGGTGGGAAGTCCTTGCTCTGGCCGCCCACATTGTCCCTTTTTCAGTTTTTCCCTTTTTCCTATAATAGTCATAACTTTAAAAAGAAAAGGAATAAAAGCTTCTACACAGCCCAGAAATTGCAAAAAAGCTCAGAGGACATTTCATTGAAACCCTACGTGACGTGTGTCTGCCGCTCGCCCACGTGTGCTGCTTAGCAGACATCCTGTGACGTGTGTGGCGTGTGTCTGTCACCTCCCTCTGCCGTGGCCTCGGCGACGACGTGTCATGGCAGCCACCTCCCCCATGAGCCGCGTTCATGCCCAGGAGGATGCCACCGCCAGCCCTGAGAGGGGCAGGGGCCCGTCCCAGCACGCCCACTTCGGGCCCCAGTGGCATCTAGGGAGAGACGTCCCCGGTGGGGACAGATTAAAGAGGGCGAGGCAGAGAGCGTGCCAGGGTGTTAGCCGTAGCGCCTGCGTCGTCAGTAGCCATCAGAGGAATGAAAGCGCTTACAGCAATTCCCACGCGGGAGCAGCGGTCAAGCACTGGCCACATGCCTCCCGCAGGCGGGAGTCTGAGAGGCGCAAGCCCCGCTCCGCACCTTCTCCCTTCAGCAGCGCACTGTCCCCTCCCCCCGCTGCAGGCCGACGGGTTGGCTTCTAAAGAAAACGCAGCTTTTGCATCATCGATGTGTCTTTTTAGCCGCTGGACATGAAACAGGCTCCTAGCTTCCCACACTGAATTGTCATCTTCCTCATCAGAACGGACGATGGTGAATGCCCACCCCTTCCAAGCGTCCGATCCTCGCGGCGTCCTTTCCCCCAAAAGCGCAGACACACACTTAGAATGACGATAAAGGCCGTGTTTACTCAAATCCATTCCATTTTCAAAACTGAGCTCTCAGCTGTGGAAGTGTGTATACATTTGGGGGGGGGGACACCCTGTATTTAACATGGTGAGCTCACACGAATCCCCTCAAGTTCAGGTTCTCAAAGACACGGACCCTCTTGCCGTTTGAAAGGGGGGCCCCTTGCTCCCCGCCTCTCCCTGAGCTGTCCCCCCGTCGTCTGCTTGGGGACACAGGGACGTGTTCCTTCCGCCTCTCTCCCGCCCAGCGACGCTCCTGCAGCCACGGAGCAGTTCAACGCCAACCCACTTTCTGAACAAGCACCTTCCATTCTGCTCTGTTCTTTTTATCACTTGGGTGTACACACTGTGGAGAAACAAAAAGCTACATAGTTTGCTCACTCCTACAGTTCAATGTTTTCTGAAAAGTAAGAATGGGTTATTATTGAACGAAGGGGTTGCTCGTCAGGGCGGCATTCTGCGAGGCCGTGGAAAACAGGGTGGGTGAAGCTGCCTTTGTGTGCGGACTTTCCAAGCCCCTCGCCTCCGCCGGGAAAATATGCCGCATGGTCTATTCAGTGCCTGACCTTTGACTAATACGCCAACAAAAGGCGCCATTTATTCGTGATCGGCTTGCGTCGCTTTGTCCGTAAGGAACTGGCTCGAGCCTGTCACGACTCAGCACCGTCACCGATGACATTCCCCGTGCGCCCACTGGACGTCTGTGCCCTGGGCTTGGCTGTCCTGTGTCCACGTAGGTCCTGCCACCTGCCCCGCAAGTTCATCAGGAGTGTCACCTGGGGTGGGAGGGGGGGAGGCCCTCGAAGATCAGCCCCTCCGATTGGAACCCTGGGACGACGAAGCTATTTCTAATAGATAGCTCTCCGATGTCCACCTCCCTGGTCACACGGGGCCCCGTCTGTCCCTGTCCCTCCTGCCCCTTCCTGGCACCTGTGCTGCTTTTGTCCTCTCTCTTTTGGACTTTCTTCTCTAAGATGTTTTCTTTCCACACACACCCCTACCTCCTCCTTCTCTCAACTCAACCCAAAGACCTCCAATTGCAAAGTCCCCCAAATGGACCGAGTCCACTTGCCCTCGCTGAGGGCGGGACTCACTTAGACCGCCGTGTACATCTTTAAAAAAAGGAAAGAGAGACAGGAAGGAAGGAAGGAAGGAAGGAAGGAAGGAAGGAAGGAAGGAAGGAAGGAAGGAAGGAAGGAAGGAAGGAAGGAAGGGGAAAGCCTGCTTGCTTTAAGAGTGTATTGGTCTGCTTTTTTTTCAAGTTTATCTTTTGCTCAAAAACAATCGGGCATGAGCCCTTGGGTCAAGCATTGTCTCTTCTGCGTGTTCTTGGTAACTGTCTCCTGTGGGTAGTTTAGCCGATCAGCTGCTCTGTAACTCAGACTTCCATCCCCCGGCCCCCGCCCCCAGCTCCCCATGGGAGAGCAGAAAACCCGCCTCCTTGCCAGGCTGCGGGAGCCGCTCTGAGCTCCCTGTGCCGAATCTGATGGGCGCTATAGCGTGAGACTCCTGTCTCTCCTCTGCCTGCAAACCGGCCTGATCCGCTGCCCTGACCCCGCCCGAGGAGTGAATCGGGAACCAGCGTGTGCGCGGCGCCGTGGAGACGGTGATAGGAAGAACTGCTAATGCATGCCGTGTGGGGCTGTCATTGCCACTGTATTTCTGATCTGAACCATTACTCAATCTCTTTTCAAATGTCCCAAAAAACCAGGGAGAAGAGGCTTGAAATCCCATTTTTCCCTCCTTACCAGTATTTTCATATATGGCTCCGGAACGTTGATCTTGCTTGGATGTGAAATAGTTTATCTCGTAAAACGCACACATTCCAGGGGTTCTTCCCGCCCAGCCTCCTCACTCTCATCACAGCTAAGAGGGGCCTGTTAGCAGAGGTGCAGTGACCACTGGCCCACTGGGAGAGTTCGCGTGGACGTCCTGGGACACCTGAGTGACATGCCCGCGAATGTGGGCAGTGACTGTGACTGTGACCAGAGAACAAAGCCGTGGAGTCGTCAGCCTCTGGACTGAAGCAAAGGTCCCCGTGTCTGTCAGGTGCCCGTGCACTTGGGTACCTGGCCCAGGCCTCTCCCGGGCCGGGCGGCCACGTGCTTGCTCCCGGCGAGTGAGAGTGAGTGCGCTGTGAGGCCTGGGGAACGTCCGCGCCGGGTCCCCCTCACAGGCCAGCCCGAGGGGTCCCTGCCTCGGGGCCGGCTGCAGCGGCCACAGGGAGGCTGGGCCTCCGTGGGGACCTCCAGGCACCCGCCCCGGGCTGACCGCCCGCCTGGGCTTAGAGAGACTCCCAAACCAGCAGAAACTCCCCGTGCAACCGTCACTGAAACTGCCATCCAGATGGTAGGGACCAGTCGGGAGCCGTCACATCAGCAAAGACACGTCCCTAGCCCCCTGCACCCAGAGGGGTGGGACCCACTCGAAAACAGCTCTCGGGTTAGGGACACGGCCCTGGGGGACAGAGATAAAAGCCACACTGACACAGGGAGGCCCAGCCTCTCCCTCCAGAGACCATCCAGTGAGCCACACGGGCCACACCTCCCCTGCCCGAGGCTGCTCCTTCTAGGCCCTGTCGGGGTTTGGAAGGACTCGAGGCCCAAGAGGACAGTCTCCGTGTCACTGTTGATTCGGGGAAGAGGTGCCCCGACCTGTGAGCTGTGCTGTCGCCATGACGACCCACATGGCCTCCCGTTTCTTTAGATGAATTCGCATCCGCTCCCGCCTGGGACGTGGTGCTTTTGTACGTGTGTCTGTCACCTCTCCCCAAACCCCGCAAGGTCGCGTGCAAATGTGCAAGCAGGCGATGCTGGCGTCCCCCGACCAGCCCCCCGAGGTGGCGCCCAGGCTGGCAGGCTGGTGTGCGGGGCGCCGCGGGGGCCGCAGGGCAGTAACGGCCTCTCTGTGTGTTTCCCGACCCAGTGAACTCCGGGGACGGCATCGACTACAGCCAGCAGAGGAGGGAGAACGTGGGCGACCTGATCCAGGAGACGCTGGGGGCCTTCGAGCGCTACGGGGGAGAAGAGGCGTTCATCAACATCAAGTACATGGTGCCCACCTACGAGTCCTGCCTGCTCAACTAGCCGCCGGCCGCCGGGCGGGGCCGCCGGGGGAGGGGTCCCCCGTGCTCCGGTCACGGGTCTGCACGGGGCTCCTCTCCCTCCTCCGACTCCTCCAGCCGCTGGGACAGTGGCCTCGGCCGGGCGCTCGCCCGCTGGGAGCAAGGCTTCCCGATACATAAATTGTGCCTGTTTCTTAGATTACAATAGTGTCCTGTGCTCATTTGTCCCTGAGGAGCAGTGCCCCTTTCTGCAGCTCGGACAGAACAGGAGTCCCAGCGCAGCCTCCACTGTATAGACAATAAACGACAATTTCCATACGCGACTCAGCCATGGCCCTTGTGTGTCCGCCGGCCCCGAGGGTGGTGTCCGGGCTGGAAGGAGCGGTTATGCCGACTGCTTACAGGTGTTTGTCACGGAGACAAGCGCCAGCTCAGCAGCACCTCTGGGACCACCGATAAACCCGCGAGCCCGGCCGGCGTGGCTCAGGGGTTGAGCGTCGACCTATGACCCAGGAGGTCACGGTTCCATTCCCGTCAGGGTCCAGGCCCAGGTTGTGGGCTCGATCCCCAGTGTGGGGCCTGCAGGAGGCAGCCGATCTAGGGTTCTCTCTCATCATTGATGCTTCTATCTCTCTCTCGCCCTATCCCTTCTCTGAGATCAATAAAAACATATTTAAAACAAACAAACAAACAAAACCCCAATAAAGGTAACTCTGTGTCCCAAGGACACAGCCCTGAACCTTGGCTGGAACCATAACCCAAGCTTCCAGCCCGGAGTCGGGGCTCGCAGGAGCTCCAGGCCATGTGGGGCGGGGGAGGGAGGAGACTGGGTGCCGGGGGCGCAGGGTGAGGTATGGAAGGTAACCCGGAACACGTGACTTTGGACAGTGCCAGTCTGGACGCTTGTCCCTCCATGTGGGGCAGGGATGCTGCTGACAGATGTGGTCCAGCGGTTTGTTTAGGGCTTGTCTTCACGTGGGATAGTGACTTCCATGCGTTGTAATCATTTGATCTTAATGAACAGCCCCTGCAACAAACAAATTTGTTTCCTTTCCTCGGCAATTCACCTGCCCCTTCCTCCTCCCGCCACCTGCATGGTTCTCCGGCCGCGCTCTGTAGGTCCGATGGCGGGATCTGGGAATTTTATTGAGACCCCAAAAAAATGGACAAAGAACATGAACTTCTCCATTCAACTGGCAAAGGGAAAAAGGGCCCCGAAAGGAGGGCCCACCGGGAGGCACTCAGCCCTGACAGCGGCCCCGCAGCTGGCCCGGCGGGAGCTCAGGCGTCGGAAACTCCACCCAGGGAGCCTCCTTCTGCAGCCATTTCTGCATGAAAGTGGGGCTAGGAGATGCGAACCCCACCCACTGATAGAGGTCATTGTCACTAGTTGGTTGAGACAAGTTTCCGAAGGCAAACACCGCATTTGACACCTTGCTCCTGACCCATGTTCCCGGGTCCCTGGCTGGGTGCAGGAAGGCCAGCCAGCGTCCGGGTAGCCACGGCACAGCTCCTGTGAGCACTTTTGCGGGTAAACAGAGATGCCTGACTAGGTAGGACACGTTGGCTGTGGTGTGTAATGTTTTGAAAAGGCCTCACTGGAACCAGCGCCAACAGGTCACGGCAGGTTTTCCTTAAACGATGATATTCGGTGGCGCCCATCAGCGCGCCTCTGGCGTCGGCGATGTGGGCGAGGGCACCGTGTCCGTGTGCTGTGGGGAGGTGGGGGCTTGCTGGTGCCTTTGGCCGTTCCTGCTGGAATTTCCCACGTGGCTGTCAGGGCTCAGGAGCCGGCCTGGCCTCAAGCTCCGGGTCATGCTCACAAAAACTGCCTGGCCTGGGAGTGAGAGGACCCCCCCACACACACACACACATGCACACACATGCGCACACACATGCACACTTAGCCAAGAGCCTCGCCTTGGTTTGGGATTAAAGCCTCGGGGTTCACTTCCCAGCTCTGTGACTGTGGCTACGCTGCCCGGGCCGAGCTATTGAACCCCCTGAGCCTCCGGCTCCGGCCCAGCCGACAGCGATGACGCTGGCCTGCAGGAATGCTGCCCGGCCGTGGTGGAGGGAGCACTGGTGCGGTTCCTCATGCCCGCAGGCCCTTATTTCAGAGAGAAACAGCAGAGCCACCATGGCTCCCCTCCTCCCCGCAAAGCCATACCCACCTGGGAGCTCTTCCGGCCACACGGGGCTTCCTCCAGGACAACGAGGGGCTTTGCATCAACAGGTCACATGGCAGGAAGCCCAAATGCCTGCCAGGCAGGGCCGTGTTTTCTGGAGACTTTGAGGCAAACACTGTCTCCCAGCAGGAAGCAGGGGCGGCCTGCCCTCTGCCTCTCCTCCCGGGCTGCTCGCCCTCCCCCCCGGGTAACGTCTCATCAGCTCCCTCAGCCCCTCGCCAAGCGGGGCCGGGGTCAGGCTGCCCGCTGAGCCCAGGGGAGAGGGCGCCACCCTGCTGCGCTTTTACCTGGAAACTTCCTTTCAAAGGGACGGAGAAGCGGGAGCACAGAGCGCCCGTAGGAGCAGGTCTCTGTCCTGTGGGACCGTCTTCCCTTTGCGGGAGGCCGGCCAGGTACGGGGTGTCTGGTGGGACCCTGAGCCCGGAGCTGGTCACTGAGACCCGGCCTCCCCGCCTGGGCAGCCTCGCTCCAGAGTGGCTGCCAGACCCAGCCGCCCGTGCCAGGCGCAGGGCCGGAGCCAGGAGGGGGACCCGCAGAACTGGCTTTGAGGTCTCTTTCCGCTGAGTAGCTGCCCTGTGACCTTGAGCACGTTATAGAAACTCTAAAACTCAAATCCCTCACCCCGATGGCTCAGCCATGTCTGCCTTCAGGTCTGTGACAGGCCCCCAGCACAAAGGCCTGTGAGGAGAGGGCTCGGCGGGGAGCCCAGCGGAGAAATGGAAACATGGGGGGCTGAGGGGTCCCCTGTGACAGCAGCTAGCCTGGCGCCTGGAGCAGAGAGGTGCTCCCTCATTGTGTGACATGGGGGGGGGGGCAGGTCCAGTGAGGTCCCCACAGGCCGGGCGTGGTCCCTGGCCCCTCACAGGTGTAGGTCGTGGCTCTGGCACGGGGCCTGCTGAGGAAGATGTCAGGTCTCTCAGCAGCCCCCCTGCCCCCCTGGAGGGCGCCCCTCGGGCACTCCCTCATCGCAAGGGCTTCCTGCCCATCACTGGAAGGACCGCGCCGTTTCCATGGGCTGACTCCGTGCAGAAATGGGACGTTCGGAAACTGTGAAATGGTGGCAGGCTGGGGTGCGGAGCGGGGCCTTTAAATGGAAGGTTTCTTAAACAAGCAAACACGCCCTTAGGCCCTCGGGGGCTCCCAGGGAGCCCTCCAGGAAGCCTGGGTGTGGGCTGCGGACCTGTCGGGGCGCCTCCTACAGAGACGCTGACACCAAGCAATTTGAAGTCTATTCCAATGCCCCTGCGTCGCTCGCTGCGTTTAGCTATTTTGAGATGTTTATTGTGAGGCCTTTGCGCACAAAGACCGTTTTCATTGTGCAAAAGGGATAGACCTGGGAGATGGAGTCAGAAGATCTCCAATGTTTGTGAACAGTTCCCTCCACGGGTCAGGTCCCAGGCCATTCGCTCCGGGCTCAATCCCACCGCAGCAAAATGCCTGTGCCCACACCGTCCACGCCCTGTCAGAGGGTCTGTGCCTGTGCCCACACCGTCCACGCCCTGTCAGAGGGTCTGTGCCTGTGCCCACACCGTCCACGCCCTGTCAGAGGGTCTGTGCCTGTGCCCACACTGTCCATGCCCCGTCAGAGGCTCTGCCTGCAGCCAGAACTGTGTCCTCGCTCAGCAAGGCCTGTGTCGCTGGATTCAATTCGCTGCATAATAGGAGCATTTTAGAACCAGAGCTCTGAATGGCCCTTTTGTCTCCTCCCTCATGCATCTGGGGCAGCAAACATGACATTGAAATGCAGCAAGAAACATGCCCCATAAAGAACTTGATTGATAAAAAGGTAAATTTTTAATAACCCCTCGCAGGCCCCATTCGAGAGGGGGCGGAGCCGTCTGAGCAGGGCCTGTCCAGCTCTCCCAGGAACTCCCGCAGCAAAAGGACGTTTGGGGGGCAGAGGGACCCCCACTGCCAAGCATGCGGCACTGGGACAACCTTGGCCCCCGATCTAACCTCTCGGGGACCTTTGCTGAGCAGGGCGTCAATACCCACCCCCCAGCGTGCTTTTCCCCGTCACTCAGAGCAGCAAAAATGATCCCGACGATGACACGCACGGACACGCTTTATAGGAGGCGGCAGACGGGTCCTTCGGCCTTGCTTACATTTCTAATGGCGCCGCTGACGCAGCAGTGGCCGCTCCGCTAGCAAATCCACGGCGCTGCAGGGTCCCGACCGAATGCAGCCTTTCTCCGGAAAATCGCCGTCAGCATCGGCAAAGCCAAACAGGGCAGAGGGCTTCTGCTTCCCGGGCAGCGAGAGGGGCCACCCCAGCCCCCCCTCCCGGGCTCGTCATCAGGGGCCCTAATGGGACGATGCGTGTGGCACTCAGGGCCCTGGGCGGTGTGGGGGTGGGGACGCTGCTCTCAGTGAGGGTCGGACATGGCGCTGGTTCCCTGAGCAGAGCTGCGGACACACAGACCACATAAAGCCCGGCCATCGGGGCCGCTCTGCAGGGAGCAGCCGGGCCCCCAAGATGCTGCGACCCCTGCCTCCCGCAAGGGGCCAGCTTTGCCCGGGAGGAAGTGGGGCTTGGCCCAAGGTTGTGCCAGGGCCTGGGAACCGCCCTCCCAGGGAGGGCAGGCGAGCTTCCTGGCCAGCCCACGGCCCCCCAGGCTCCGGGCCCCTTTCTCCAGGCGGAGGGGCCGGCTCGCGCTTTCTCACAGTCCTCTCTGCCGGAGGCACTTGCCATGGCGGTCACGCCAGGAAGCGGCTTTGTGCTCACTGGGCCGCTCTTTGTCCCCCAGCCTTTCTGCTCCCTCTAATCCTTTCTGGCCGCTGCGGGCATCCCCGGGGGCTGGGCCCAGCCTCGGCGACCTCTCTGGCAGGGCCCACACTGGGTCCTCACACCCCGCAGCCTCCTGCCCCCTCCCCGTTGTCCCTGAGTTTTCCAACTTCTTTTCTCTCCTGAATCCGAACAGCCCGGGCGCAGTGGGAGGCCCGGGGAAGCTGAGCCGGGGCACGAGGACCATGGTTCGGTCCCGGCACAAACGGGAACGTCCCGGGAAGCAGGTCCTGTTTCCACACCGTCGGTCCCCACCTGTGAGACAGGACGTGGTGCAGCAGGTCTCCTTGGGCTGCAAAGCCATGTCCTCCTCATGTCGTCCATCCACCCATCGGCCGGCACCCCTAGACCTGCTGCGGAAAGTCACGCCACACGACCACAGAGCCGATCGCCACGCTTGAGGCGGTGTGATCACCTGCTGGTCATTCGCCGAACACTGTCTGCCAGCGGTCACTCTTGGATAAATGCAGACTATAACCGTCGTATGTGATGATTATTTATGTCGGCAAAATTACTACCGTGTTTTTTCCAACCTATGGCCGATGCACTGAAATTTGTTCAAAATAACAGTGAGTCAATATCAAAAAACCAAAAACCTTTGTTACTTTAATTATAAGCAGATTTTGGTCAAAAGCCTTTAGAATTAACAGGGTGCTCATTGTCACATATGACACAGGGGCCGGAAACTGTGTCCCTTAAGTCCGAAGCCACTTAACTCAAGGTCCACAGAACCGAGGGTTTACTGTGTAGAAATGTGAACATGCTCCTCTCGTTGGGGCTGGTCTCATTGTCTAATGTCGACAGTGTGCGTGTCTCCTCCTGTTGGGGTTGCTTGTGCCCCGCCCCCCCTCCCCCCCATTCCCCGGTGGAGCCGACCCCGCAGGAACCGAGAAGGTGACCTGCTGGGAAGTGGTCATCGCACATAAGTAGGTTAGGATGCGCTCACCCCGAGGCAGGGGGGCCCCATGCCAAGGTCAGGGCTCCTTATGGAAAGAGGAAATGTGCACCCGGAGACGCACACAGGGAGGACACGTGAGGAGGAGGGCGGGGACCGGGCCGGGGAATGCCCAGGGCCGCCCGCACAGCCCGCCGCGGGGCCAGCCCTGGTGACACCCTATCCTGAACGTCTAGCCTCCAGACCGTGCGACATTCATCGCCGTGTTCTCAGGCCCCGGTTTGTAGCACTCTGCTGCAGGCTTTCCAAGGAATACAGCATCTACCCATAAATAAGAGATGACTTAAATTTAAAAACTAAAATAGGATTAAGGGGGGCGTGGCTGGGGGGGAGGGGACGCCGGATATGCGGGCGCCTCGGGAGCCTCTGTCTCCCAGGGCAGTAGGTGCCATTTCATAAACAGCTTTAATTACGAGAACATTCTTCCTCCGCTAAGCCCAGGGCTGCCTCTCTGGCTGTGCCGCCTCCCGCCCGGGATCTCATGAGTCACTCCCCGTGAGTCATGGCTCCTGGAGCTGAGCAGAGGACGGCCCCGCTCCTGGGAGCCACGGCTCAGCCGCACCCTCCTCACTCAGCCTCCCCTTCTCCCACCCCAGCACCCAGCACCCAGCACCGGCCCAGCACGGAGCCCCCAAGGGCACCTGGGCGGACAGGGGTCCCGGCCCACGTGGTGCCAGCGCCGCCTCCGTGAGCTGGGAGTCTATGATTGTAATGAAACGCCTCGTCCTCCGGGGACGGCGAGGATGTGCACAGAAACCTGAGCCGCTGGGGCCGGCGGGTCGGAACTGCTTCCCAGAATAACCGCGCTGCTCCGTGCCCGGCCCTGGAGGCCGCCGCTTCCTGTGCGCACGCCCGGGAGTGAGGCGATGGTGTCTCACACACTGAAATGCAATCACCCAACCACCGGGACAATCGGAGGAAGTGTGGGCCCCCTCCTCGCGGCCAGCGCTGCGGAACCTGCTGATCGAAGGGACGAGATTTACTCCGTTGCTGCAAAGGCCCCAAGACTTCCTTTCCCAAAAGAAAGGCCGGGAGGAAGGCCGCGTCCTTCGCCCACCTCCAGGGAGCCACAGGCACTCCATAGGCAGAAGCCCAGCCCCCGGCCCTCCTGCTCCCAGACCCAGGGCCACGGAGGGAGCTCCCATCAATCCAGGGGGTCAGGGGAAGGAGACAGCCTCCTGAGGGAAGAGGAGGGAAAGGTAGATAAAGGGGGATAGAGAGAGGAGGAAGGTCCCTGGGGGTCTGGGAGGGGGTGGGAGGGAGGGCCAGGCCCCCAGCAGCCTCTGTGACCCCCCTCTGTAAAGACCCAGCCCTTGAGCCCAAGCCCCACACTCTCCACCTGGTTCTCCCTGCCTCTGGGCTCCCCCTGGCCCTACAATCCTGCTCCGATCCCTTCCCTGGGTCCCACCCCCTCAGGTAGAAGACATGTTCCAGCTGATGCCATCCCCTGGGTCTGGGCCGGCCCTCGTGGTCCCAGGCCCATCCCGGGCCCCTCCCCTGCCATGCCCTGTCCTCTCCTCGCCCGGGTGGCCAGGCAGAGCCTCCTGACACCCCCACGGAGCCCAGGCCTCTGCCCCAGGCTCCCTGTGCCCTTCCATTTGGATGTGGTTAACCTTGCATTCCACACCCTCCCACGGGCATCCAGGTGAGCAGAGAGCACCCCAGAGCTGGGTGTGACTGGAGCAGCCCCGCCCTAGCCAGACCCCCAACTGTGACCGTAGTAGAAGGAGCATCCCTTGGATCTGCACCGGGAGCCGGGCCCTGGGACACTTCCCCACGGCCCCAGGGCAGAGGAGGCCCTCGCTGGGGCGAAGCTGGTCCCTCGTGCACAAGGTGCGTGGAAGTGATGTCTGAAGCACGCAGCTGGGCGAGGTCTCCCCCTTCTCCTGGCTCTGGAAACAGGCTCTTGTCCGCGCCCCCTGAGGACGAGGCTGCCGGGGTAGGCGGGAATCGGTTTGCCCAGACCGAGCGGTGAGCCTGAGGCCGGTCTGTTGGTGTCCACGGAGGTGGAATCGCACCTTCCCGCCTCCTGCAGGACACGGCCTGGGAAACACATCCTTTTCCCACAGAGAAGTACCTCGAAGGAGGCCAGCCTCTCTCAAGAGACACATGAAGCCACTCTTGATGGCCTCGGCTCTGAGGGGCTCCCTGTTTCCTGATCCAAAAGCCGAGACCCGAGCCCGACCCTTGAAGGGCAAGTACCTGGCACGAAGGTGTCGCTTCCCTTCATTTGTGTCTACAGGAGACGGATGGAGAAGTCAAGCTTCATGTAGACACAGCATCAGCACCGTCTCCACACGACAGGCCAATCAGAACTGGCCTGTAAACTGAAGTCTGTGGGCCCTACATACTCTTAGGGAGGACTCTACCATGTCTACCTTCCAGTGGCGGTCCCCAAGCCCACTGGTCCTCGCTCGCATGTCTCTGAGTGCTGCACCCAAAGGCCCCCCCCCATCCTTGCTCTAACTCCTACACCCCTCTGCTTCTCTCTCCCATGGCCTGGCAGCGCTAAGCGGTGGGCTTGAGCATGGGAATGGTAAGCTCCAGCCAGCAACGTCCTCTAAACACGATCGGCAAGTTCCCATGGCACCTGGATAACCCAGATGCATGTCCAGAGCTTCTCTATGCTGCGGTCTATCAATCAATCAGCTGATCAATCAATATCTACTGAACACCCTCTGCAGAGATCTTGGAGGTGGGGGAGCTCAGATCCATCTGATCATCTCATGAAAACTTAACGGCCGCATCTCCACTACAGGTATCAGCGACGGGAATAGAGAAGATGCCATTAAAAGCACCTTGAGAAACGGCATGTGTGGTGTCGCACAAGCTCGGAGTCAGGCACCCGGGACAGGTGTGAGGTGACGGCTCATTGTCGTTTTAATTTGCATCTCTCCGATGATCACTGACTCTGAGCACTTTTTCGTGTCTCTTGGCCTCCGTGTGTCCTCTTCAGAGAAGTGTCTATTTAGGTCCTTTGCCCATTTTTTCAATTTGTCTTCCTTTGTTGAGTCGGTTGTATGAGCTCTTTATACATTTTGGAGATTAGCCCCTTCTCTGGTGTGTCATCGGCAAATACGTTCTCCCACCCAGTGGGCTCCCTTTTCCTTGTGTTGCTGGTTTATTTGCCTGTGCAGAAGCTTGTTAGTTTGATGTGGTCCCATTTGTTTAGTTTTTTCCTTTGTTTCTCTTGCCCTAGGAGATGTTTATGTGAAAATTCTGCTACCTGAGATGTCTGTTTTGCTGCCTGTGGTTTCACAACTTACAATTTTTATCCCTTTTTTGTGTATGGTGTCAGTTGGTGGCCTAGTTTCATTTTTTTTTTTTTTTTACAATTACCTGTCCAATTTTCTCAACACCATTTATCGAAAGGACTGTCTTTACTCCGTTGTATGCTCTTGCCTCCTTTGTCAAATATTAATTGAGCGTAATGGCTTGGGTCGATTTCTGGGGTCTCTGTTCTGTTTCATCGATCTAGACGCCTGTTCTTGTGCCAATACCAGGCTGACATGGGTATTTTAAGCCCAGTGGCCAGTCCCATTCCTGTTCTGTGGAGGGATTTTAACATCTAGTCATCTCTTGAAGACTATCCCCGGACGTGGAGATCTTTTTGTTACATACAGAGTTTTGAATTAGAGGGACTTTTTAAAAAATCATAACTCAAGTCCACCCATCTTCATCTTAAAGTCAGCATGAGTAACATCATTGTCCTGGAGGGAGACGGAAAACGAGGCCGTAAACAGTTGTGCTTTGGTCCGAGAGGGGAAGGGCATGGAGTGTGGAGAGGGACGTGGTTGTCCCTCGCCATTGTGCGGGTCACTGTGCCAGGCCGGGCGTAGGCCACCAGGCCTGGGGGTGGACGGTGACCCTGGGCCCTCTGGGGCAGCCCCGCAGTCACAGCATTGAGAGGACGAGTCCCCAAACCCCTCCTTGGCTCCTGCGTCCTGGCTGCTGTTTACCTCTGGCCAAGTTCAGACACAAACCCCAAGCCTCTGGAACCGTCTCATCTAATGCCAACCAGGCCCCCGGCTCCAGCTTGGCACATGCCCCGCCCTGGTGAGCTGCCCGCATCTCGCCGCCGGCCAAGCTCCCCCGGAGCCCCTTCTGCAGCCCGAGCTGGCGGCTCACACTGACCACAGGCCATGAGAACCTCGGCCCCGGCCCGTCTCCGCGGTGACAGGGGGATTCCTGAGCCGCACGGGCCGTCGCTTTGGGATACAGACCCTTTGATGGCCGCACGCGGGCTGCTCTGTCATCCCCGGCAATTCTGGGACAGAGGTGCTATCACAGACCCCGATCCTGCAACTGTCTGACCCAGACGTCCGAGTCCCGACAGGCGGCTCACGCTCCTGCTGCTGGGGTAGCGGGTGGCAGGGGACCCCACGCGGCCCCCCGGTCCTGCTCGCCCCACCACACGGTCCCACAGGCTTGGAGCCCGGCTGCCACGGCACACCAGCCTCTGCTGGGATTTCGGGGACCCCACTTCTCAGAGCGCGGCCTCTGCCGCTCTCCAGGCCTCGCTCGCTCCTCCTGTCTCTGTCATTGCTGCGCGCATCTCCCTGGCCGTCCATGGCCGCTCCCACCGCAGAGCTATGGCATCCTCCGTGGTGCACTTGCGGGGTGAGCTCCAGGCAGTGTGCTCGGCCTGCCCCCCTAGTCCCTGCAGCTGAGGTACGTGCCCTTGACCAGAATCGAACCCAGGACCCTTCTGATCGCAGGCCGGCACTTATCCGCTGAGCCAAACTGGCGAGGGCCATCCCTCCCTTCTGACCTGAGCTGCCTTGGTCACTCTCACCCGTCTGGCCAGCAGATCCACCCTCCGCCCCGGCAGACTCGGCCTCTGCAAACGTGAGCCCACGCCCCAAACCCGCTTGGGAAGCAGGCCCCCCCACCCCCGTACTCATGCCCACGCCCCAAACCCCGCCTGGGAAGCAGGCCACCCTCCCCCTCCCCTCCGTGCCGACCCCGACTGTGTGGCCCTGGGAGCGGGGTGCGCTCCTCCGGGTGACTTGTTGGCTGGAAGGTGGCGGTTGGCTTGGGGCTCCCCCCCCTCCCCCTCTTCTGGAGGGTGGACGGCACCTCTGCAGGCCTTTGCCTGTAGCCAGCCCCCTCCCTGAAGGATTTGCACCCCCTGAACCTCCACCCAAGGCCAGGCCTGGTCCTATAACAACTGCCGTCGCCCTATGAGCTGCCGTGCATCGGGCGGGGGGGAAACCTGCCCTGAGCCCGTCCGTCCTCGGGTCCTCGGGAAGCAGCCCAGGCGCAGTGGAGAGGGGAGAGGGGAGGGCGGGAGACATGTTGGGGGACCAGGCCCAGGAAGGAGGGAAGGGAGCGGGGTTGGCAGGGGCGGCTCCACTCGCAGCAGCGGTGACCACGTCCCGCTCCGAGGCAGGAGCTGGGCTGGGGGAGGCTGTGCAGACCTCCCAGGCCAGGGTGACAGGTCCAAGCCTCACTGCTCCAGCTCTGGGGAGTGACAGCCCCGAGAGGACTGAGCGGGCAGCTGTCTCACCTCACAGCCCAGTGCGTCCTGGGATGTGTGTCAGGCAGGGGGCGGGCTGTGCTGCTTCATCGAGGTTCTTCCTATAAAGGAACCATCGCGCCTGTTCCCTGACCTTGACCGTTAATGGGGCCACAGGCTTATCCAGATCCCTCTCCGCCTGGTGTCCATGTCTAAGGCACCTTGTGACATCACCGCGGTAACCTCCGGCCGGGCCACTCCTGCCTCCGCAGGACAGAGAGCCTCAAGCCACCTGGAGGACTCAGACCTGGGAGCCCAAAGGTGCCCTTCGTGCCTTTGCT